>NW_007730045.1:142792-144792 GCF_000696425.1 Galeopterus variegatus
CCGGTACGGGGGCAACACTGAGGGTTGCGATCCATTGCCGGACACGGAAAAAGATAAAAGACAAAAAAAACAAAAAAAGAGTTTTATAGTTTCAGGTCTTATATCTAAGTCTTTAATCCATTTTAAGTTGATTTTTGTATATGGTGAGAGGTATGGGTCTAGTTTCATTCTTCTACTTATGGATGTCCAGTTTTCCCAGCACTCTTTATTGGAAAGGCAATCTTTTCACCATTTTATGTTCTTGGTGCCTTTCTCAAAGATAAGTTGGCTGTAAGTATGTGGGTTGATTTCAGGGTTCACTGTTCTGTTCCATCGCTCTGTGTGCCTGTTTTTATGCCAGTACCACGACAGCATTGGTTACTATAGCTTTGTAGTATAATTTGAAGTCAGGTAGTATAATGCTTCCAGCTTTACTTTTTTTTTTTGCTTAGGGTTACTTTGGCTATTTTGTTTTCCATATGAATGTTAGGATTGTTTTTTCTATGTCTGTGAAGAATGTCTCTGGTATTTTGATGGGGATTGCATTGAATCTTTAGATTGCTTTGGCAGTATGGATATTTTCACAATGTTGATTCTTCCAATCCAATAGCATAGAATGTCTTTCCATCTTTTTCTGTCCTCTTTAATTTCCTTCAGTGGTGATTTGTAGCACTCATTGTAGAGATCTTTCACCTCCCCAGTTAAATTGATAAATTGATTCCTAGTTTTTCTTTTTGTTTATTTGTTTTTTTTTGGTGACTATTGTAAATGGACTTGCTTTCTTGATTTCTTTTTCTGCTAGTTCATTGTATGAGTGTAAAAATGCTACTGATTTTTGTGTGTTGATTTTGTATCCTGCAACTTTATTGAAATCATTTATTGGCTGTAAGAGTTTTTTGGTAGAGTCTTTAGGTTTTTCTAATATAGGATATTGTCATCTGAAAATAGGGACAGCTTGACTTCATCTTTTCCAATCTGTATGCACTTTCTTTCTTTTACCTGATTGCTCTGGCTAGTACTTGCAATACTATGTTAAATAGTAGTGGTGAGAGTGGGCATCCTTGTCTTGTTCCTATTCTTTAGGGAAAGACTTTCAGCTTTTCCGCATTCAGGATGATATTGGTGGTGGGTTTGTTGTATATGTCTTTTATTGTGTTGAGATAATTTCCTTCTATACCTACTTTGCTAAGAGTCTTTATCGTGAAGGATGTCGAGTTTTGTCAAATGCTTTTTCTACATTCATTGAGATAACCATATGGTTTTAATCCTTGATTTTGTTGATGTGGTTTATCACTTTTGTTGTCTTTTGTATGTTGAACCATCCTTGCATCCCTTGGATGAATCCCACCTGATCATGGCGTATATTAATTTTTTTGATGTGTTGCTATATTCTGTTTGCTAATATTTTGTTGATGATTTTGCATCTATATTCATCAAAGACATTAGCCTATAGTTGTCTTTTTTTGTTTTATCTTTGTCTGGTTTTTGTATCAGGGTGATGTTGGCCTCATAGAATGAGTTTGGGAGAATGGTCTCTGTTTCAATTTTTTGCAATAGTTTGAAGAGAATCATTATTAATTCCTCTTTAAAGGTTTGGTAGAATTCAGCAGTAAAGCTGTCTTCTCCTGGGCTTTTCTTTGTTGAGAGACTGCTGATTACTGTTTCAGTCTTGTAGCTTGTTATCAGTCTCTTCAGGTTTTCTGTGTCTTCTTGGTTCAGTGTTAGTAGTTTGTATGTGTCCAATAATTTATCCATTTCCTCAGGTTTTCAAATTTGTTGGTGTATTGTTGTTTATAATGGTCTCTAATGATTCTTTGTATTTCTGTGGTATCAGTTGGAAAGTCTTCTTTCTCATTTCTGAGTTTCATTATTTTGGTCTTCTCTCTTCTTTTTTTTAGTTAGTCTAGCTAATAGTTTGTCTATTTTGCTTATCTTCACAAAAAATGACTTTTTCTTTCATTGATCTTTTGTATCATTTTTTGGGTCTCTATTTCATTTAGCTCTCCTCTGATCTTAATTAT
>NW_007730045.1:145040-146014 GCF_000696425.1 Galeopterus variegatus
ATCAGTTGGAAAGTCTTCTTTCTCATTTCTGAGTTTCATTATTTTGGTCTTCTCTCTTCTTTTTTTTAGTTAGTCTAGCTAATAGTTTGTCTATTTTGCTTATCTTCTCAAAAAATGACTTTTTCTTTCATTGATCTTTTGTATCATTTTTTGGGTCTCTATTTCATTTAGCTCTCCTCTGATCTTAATTATTTCTTTCTATCTATTAATTTCGAGATCGAATTATTCTTATTTTTCTGGTTCTTTGAGGTGTAGTGTTACTTGGTATATTTGAAATCTTTCTATTCTTTTGATGTAAGCATTTGTTGCAATAAACTTCCCACTTAGTACTGCTTTTGCAGTATACCACAAGTTTTGGTATGATGTGTCCTTATTTTCATTTGTTTCCAGAAATTTTTTTATTTCCTGTTTAATTTCTTCTTGGACCCATATGTTATTCAGGAGCATGCTTAATTTCCATGTAGTTGTATAGTTTACAGAGTTTTGCTTGTTATTGGCTTCTAGTTTTAATCTGTTACGGCCTGAAAAGATACCTGAAATGATTTCAGTGTTTTAAAATGCACTGAGACTTGATTTGTGACCTAGCATGTGGTCTGTCCTGGAGAATGCTCCATATGCTGATGAGAAGACTGTATATTCTGTGGTTGTTGGATGAAAAGTTCTGTAGATATCTGCCAAATCCAATTGGTCTAAAGTATAGTTTAAATCCTGTGTTTCTCTGTTGATTAGTTGCCTAGGTGAACTGTCCAATGCTGAGAGAGGGGTATTCAGGTCCCCAACTATTATTGTATTGGGGTCTATCTCTTTTCTGTAGTTCTAATAGTGTTTGATTTATATAACTGGATGATCCAGTATTGGATGCATATATATTTATGATTATTATGTCTTCTTGCTGGATAGATCCCTTTTTTATTATATAATGGCCTTCTTTGTCTTTTTTATGGTTTTTGGTTTAAAGTCTATTTTATCCAATA
>NW_007730045.1:146871-147208 GCF_000696425.1 Galeopterus variegatus
TTTTTTTTGGTCTAGGTGTAGGACTCCCTTACGGCTTTCTCATAGAGCTGGTTCTGTGGTGGTGAATTCCTGGAGCTTTTGTTTCTCTGGAAAATACACTATATTCCCTTCACTTCTTAAGGATAGCCTTGCTGGTATAGTATTCTTGGCTGGCAGTTTTTTCTTTTAGTTCTTTGAATATATCATCTCATTCTCTTCTGGTCAGTGGGGTTTCTGCTGAGTAGTCTTCTGTTAGTTTGACAGGAAGACTCCTCTATAGGTGACTTGATGCTTTTCTCTCACTGTTTTTGGGATTCCCTCAAACTGTCTTTGACTTTTGACAGTTTGGCTATAATGT
>NW_007730045.1:148442-149593 GCF_000696425.1 Galeopterus variegatus
GCTATGTCTATGGCTGTGGCTGTGCATACAGCCGGGCCTGCACAGGTTGGTGGGGACCATGTAGGCAGCTAGGCAGCTGGGCCATGCAGGTGGCTGGGTAGCTGTGCCCACATGTGCAGGTGGGGCCATGCATGTGGTCCTAGGTGGGTGAGGCCATGTAGGTGGCCAGATGGCAAGGCCCATGTGGGTGGGTGGGGCTGCATGGGTCGCTGGGCAGTTGGAGTCACATGGGTGGGTGGCCAGGCAGTTGGGGGTGCAAGGGCAGCTAGATGGCTGGGCCCATTTGGCTGGGTGGGACTGCACTGGAGCTGGACAGCTGTGCCCATGATGGCAGGTGGGGCCATGCTGGCAGCTGGGCAGTTGAGGTCACATGGGTTGCTGGGACCACAAAGGTGGCTGGAAGTCAGGAGTTGTGCAGGCAGCTGGAAGGCTGGAGCTGCACAGGTGCCTGGTGCTGTGTGGGGAACATGGTTTGCACAATGGGTGTGTTGTGCATGATGAACTCCTGTGCAGGGAGAAGGGCCATGGCTCTGGGACTAGACAATGGCACAGCCAACCACAGCAGTGGCAGGGGCAGATTGGGCAGGAATAGGAGCAGGGTTACCACTGGAAAGTGCTCATGGCTGAGCAGATTCTTTCCACCACAAGGGAGAATTCCTCCTGGCTGATCCTGGTTTGAGAAATGTGGCAGCAGCTGAAGCCACATCCTTCTTTCTCCTCTACACCACCCTGCTTGGTTTACATGCTGCACAGGCTTCTCACCAGTCTCCCACTGCTTTCCCACATTCTTCTACCAATGCTTTCCCCTGTCCCTGTACTTAGCTGTCCTTTCCTTGTTCTGATCTCTTTCTGTAGGAGGATCGTGTATTGGCACCTTTAGTCCACCATCTTGTCCTGCCTTTATCTTTAGGTCATTAATTATTGATTCAATTTCTCTAGTAGATAGAGGCCTATTCAGATGGTCTATTTCTTCTTGTGTGAGTTTTGGCAGATTGTGTCTTTTAAAGAATTGGTGCATTTTATCTAGTTGTAGAAATTGAGTTGTTTATAGTGTTCCTTTAATATACTTTTAATGTCCATGGGATATATGGTGATGTTCTCTCTTTCATTTCTGATGTTAATAATTTGTTTCTCCCTCTCTCTCTCTCTCT
>NW_007730045.1:150702-157275 GCF_000696425.1 Galeopterus variegatus
ATGGAATACTACTCAGCTATAAAAACGAATGAAATACTGCCATTTGCAACAACATGGATGGACCTTGAGAGAATAATATTAAGTGAAACGAGTCAGGCAGAGAAAAAGAAATACCACATGTTCTCACTTATTGGTGGGAGCTAAAATACACAAATAAATTCACACACACACACACACACACACAAACCGGGGGAGGGGGGGAGAAGATATAACAACTACAATTTCTTTGAAGGTGTTACAACAAGCAAACGGAAAGGACATTCTTGGGTGGAAGGGGGGAGAGGGAGGAGGGAGGGAGGTTTCGGTGATGGGTCATGATAATCAACCACATTGTATATTGACAAAATAAAAAAAAAGATATTTTAAAATTTCTCTTGATATTTTTCTTTGACCTATGTGGTTTTTTTAAAACCCATTTTATTTAAAAATAGCTTTATTGAAATATGCTTGATATACAGAAAACTTGATATACATATTTAATGTATACAATTTGATGAGCTTGGGCATATGCATACACCCATGAAACCATCACCACAATCTAGGTAACAATGCTATCTATCACCTCCAAAAGTTTCTTTATGATCCATTTTTTGTTTTTTTGTTTAGAACATTTAACATGAAATCTTCCCTCTTAATACACTTTTAAGTGCACCGTACAGTATTGCCAACCATAGGTTCTATGTTGCACAGCAGATCTCTAGAACTTCACCTTGCATAACTAAAAATTTAAACCTATTGAACAACAACTCCTCATTTCTTCCTTTCCCCAGTCCCTGGAAACCTGCATTCTGTTCTCTGCCTCTATGAGTTTGATTATTTTAGATACCTCATTTAAGTGTAATCATGCAGTATTTGTCTTTCTGTGACTGGTTTATTTCACTTAGCATATTGTTCTACAGGTTTATCCATGTTATTGCATATGGAAGTATTTTCTTCTTTTTATAAGCTGAATAATATTCCATTGTATGTATATACCATATTTTCTCTATCCAGGCACCCATCAATGGACATTTGGGTTATTTCCATATCTTGGCTATTGTGAATAATGCTGCAATAAACGTGGGAGTGCAGATAGCTCCTTGAGATCCAAATTCCAATTCTTTTTGAGATAAACCCAGAACTGAGATTGTGGGATCATATACAGTTCTACTTTTATTTTTTTGAGGAACATATGTGTTATTTAGAAGTATATTGTTTAATCTCCAAGTGTTTGGGGATTTTCTAACTATCTTTTTGCTATTAATTTCTAGTTTAATTCCATTTGTGCCCTGAGAGCATATACAGCATGATTTCTATTATTTTAAATTTGTTTATGTGTGTTTTGTGTCTCAGAATGTGGTCTATCCTTACTGAGTGTTCCATGTGAATTTAAGAAGAATGTGTATTATGCTATTTGATGAATTAGTCTATAGATGTTCATTATGTTCAGTTGATTGATGGTGTTGATGAGTTTAACTATGTCCTTACTGATTTTCTGCCTGCTGGATCTGTCCATTAGTGATAGAGGGGTGTTGAAATCTTCAACTATAGTAGTGGACTTATATATTTCTCCTTGTATTCTATCAGTCTTTGCCTCATGTCTCCTAATTGTTATTTTTTTTTTTTCCTTTTTGTCTTTTTTTGTGACCGGCAACGGGATCGCAACCCTTGGTGTCGTGCCTGCACCACGCTCAACCAGTGAGCGGACTGGTCTCTATATGGGATCTGAACCCTCGGCGGGAGCGCCGCTGCGTTCCCAAGTGCTGCACTCTACCGAGTGCACCATCGGGCAGGCCCACCTGATCGTTTTTTGCTCAAACATGTCTAGTTTGCTTTTCCACAACACCTGAAGCTTGACAGCATGCCCTGATCAAATGTTTTATTCATTTTTATTTCACAGTTCCACCTGAGATTCTGCTAGTCCTATTTTCACATACTGTGGCCCCAAACAAGTTCAAGCTCAATGGCTTGTCTCAATCCAGTTTCCTCATTTCCTACCTGTAGGGAAGAGGAAACGAGCTGTGTTACTTTAATTCATGCTTCCTTATTACTGAATGCCAATCTTTTGTAGGTTTATCATGTCACAATATATATGGGTCTCAACATGTTTGTTTAACATTAATAGAATGAGTGTAGGGGCAGGTATCCTGTCTATTGATCCCTGCACAGTGCTAGGAGCATGGTTGGTATTTTAAAAAATGTGTTTGAGAGTTGAATGAGCACATTAGAGAAGAGGAGATTTTGTGTCCTAATATTTGAGTTTGAAAAACTAGAGGCCAAAGATGAAGATTAAAAAAAAAAAATGAAAAAAGGAAAGAAAGCAGTCCTTTGAAATCAAAACCCCTATTTGCTAAAGAAAAAAGAATGAAGCAATGTTTTGTGCCAAAAATAATATTTTATTTAGAGATATGACATCTAGACATGAGTTCTAGTTCCATGATCTTGGACAATTTACTTATTATCTTCTATAAGCTTTTAATAATACTTACCTCATGGAGTCATTGTGAGAATGCACTGAGATATTATGCTTTACACGTGCTATTAAATATTTCCACTAAATCTTCATTAAGGATGAGAGTAAGATGACATTAAATATTCATTGTTCACAGATAACTATTTGAAAAACACTGTTTGAGTATATGTATACAAAAGAGAATATCTCTGACACCCACATAGTTCACTTTTTCATTTTTGTTTGGAGAAGAGGTGAATCCTGATTTCACTGTTTTGCTTGGCTTACATAAAAAAGTTCCACACTGTGTTACTAGTTTGTAGAATTTGAGATTAATGCCTAATAAATGTTACAAAGACATGATTTTATTTCTGTAGCATGAGTTCATGCTATTGGGCTTACACCATCTGTCCATACACCATAAGCCCACTTCAATTCTCAGCTACTAATGTGTTTCTAATTAATGAATGTGTAATGGAAACATTGAAAAATATTCTCTTTCATCATGAAGAAGTGAGGCCTGAAATTATTTGCTGGTTTTGTTTGTGTCTTTTTTGTTTGCTTAGTTAAGGTTTATTGCCAAATGGAGATTTTATTTCCTATAATGTATCATCAGAACTAACATTTTTTCATAATGGAATTTCTGAATTATCACTTCTGTAGTGTATGGCATTTCTTAAAGAGTAACTAATTTTGAACAGGTCCCTTTCGAGAACCTGAAACTCTGCTTAATTTTTATTAAAAATGTTTTAAAAACAAGTTCAAGTAAGGACTCAGTGGGGAGGATATTTATAGGTTAGCAACTTGCCTGTTCATTCTTGTTTCTTTCCCACAGAGAAATCACCAATTAATGTCTTGTAATCCAAGTTTCATCTTCCCCAGTCAGCTCCAGCAATAAACCAATCCTAATCGTGTTCACTACCCAGTCGGTTGGGAGTTAGTCGTAATACTGTAGACCTGTACCTGAAGTTAGCACTAGATAGATATTTTGACAAATTCGTGCAACAAAGCTCTTGCCTTGATCCTTGAATAGTACCCAATTCTTCACCATCCCGAACCCAAGTCCACTTGGGCGACTATTGGTATCCAGCCAATCTCTAGCTGCCCCCCTTTTCTGGGGATATAGTCCTGCTCTCTGCATCAACTCAATCCACTAACCCAACATTGACCAATCACTTACATTCATAACTACTACTAGGATTCCTCTTCCAGTGCCCCAACTAGAGTATTGGATCTCCTTGGATATCTCAACTCTCATTGCTTCACTCCTTGAACTCAATTCTTTAGCCATATTAAGCTTCTTCCAGTTCTTCTAGACTATCAGCATCTCTTTGGTGTCTGAATATTTTCATGTGCATTTTCCTCTGTGTGGAGCAGTTTTCTGCTATGGCTTCCTTGAACATATACAACCCTAACTAATTCTACAGGTCTTTCAGCTTATCCTTCCAATACACCCCAGTTTGGGTTAGGTATTTTTCCATGTATTTCCATCACATCATGTACTTCTGTGTTGTAGGATTATAATACAGATTATAATTGCCTATTTACCTGTATGTCACCCGCATCCTACCTCCAAAGTATGAGAGATTATGTCTATCATGTTTCCAGCTGATTTTCTGTGCCTGTAGGATTATAATACAGATTATAATTGCCTATTTACCTGTATGTCAGCCCCATCCTACCTCCAAAGTATGAGAGATTATGTCTATCATGTTTCCAGCTGATTTTCTGTGCCTTATAAAGGGCCTATCATATAATAAGCATTTGATGAAAACTTGTTGAAAGGATAGATGTTCACTCTCAACCTCAACCAGGTCTGAGTTTGGCACACTCCTGGGACTGAATATCCAGCTTCCCTTGAAGAAACCAGCTCTGCAACCACTTTCATTTCTCCATATTATTGTCTTATCTAGGCCCTGAATCATCCTTTAACCAGTCTGCAATGCTGAAATTTTGACATGGTCCTGAAACCCTGCAGACCAGGGCTAGAGGACGTACGTGAGAATGTGAACTTTTGTTCATTCACAGCATCTCTCTTGTATCCCATGTTTCCTCTGAAAATCTCCCTACCCCCAATCCTTCTTCTAAGGAACTTTGCAGTCATATATTTATATTTCTAAAATACATCATTCCCATGCTCCTCATCTGTATCAGAAGTAAGAGTTTGCACTGAAAGTAGAGCCAAGGCAAAGAAAATTACCCCCCACCCCAACAGTGCCCTTGACATAAACCTTTTTTTTCAAGGCAGAAGGAAGTCAAAGACTCAAAAGTGCTTCTAGGCTTCTCACCTGGACACCTATGCATGGATGTGTTCCTGAGTCTATTCCACAAAGGTAGAAACTACCCTTTGTACATGTCTGGTTGAAGCAGATGGGTGGATGAAAGTAAAATTTTTAGAGTACAATGAACCTCAATCAGAATTTATGATTCAGAGTATCTGGTTTTCCAGTTCTTAATTTGGCTCCTTCAGGGGAACCCAGCTATGTAGAGGCTTCAAACTTATGGCCCACGGACTGAGCCTAACTCTCAGTTTGGTTTGGCTTCCATAGTGTCGGCCTGAACAGTATTTCTTAAAACTTTCTGCTGTGGATTGAACGTCCCTCCCAAACTTAATCCCCACTGTGACAGTGTCAAGAGGACGGGAAATCCTATTATGGTAATTAAAAGAGTAGGCCTTGAAGAGGTGACTAGATTGTGAGGACCATGCCCAAGTAAATGGATTAATCCACTGACGGTTTAATGGTGGTTGTGGGCATGGTTCTGATGGCTTTAAATGGAGAGCACATGAGAAGCTCTCTCTCTCTCTCTGCTTCCACCATCCACCATGTGACAGACACCCTGCTTTGCTGTGAAGAGTCACTGTCCACCAACAAGGCTCTCACCAGATGTGTTCCCTGGACTTTGGACACCCCAGCTCTGAAACTGTAAGCAATAAATATTGTTTCCTTATAAATTACCCAGTTCCAGGTATTTTGCTATTAGCAACAGAAATAAACTCATACAGGAAATTGGTACCAAAGAAATGGAGTATAGCTTGTAACAAATACTTGAAAATGTGGAAGCGGCTTTGGAACCGAGTATTGGGGAGAGGCTTGAAGAATTTGGAGGAACAGACTAGGAAAAGCCTAGATGCTGGTGCAGAAAGTTTGGAACTTCTTAGAGACTGGTTATATGTGGTGAGCAGAATGCTGATAGAAATTTGGACAGTAAGGGCCATCCTGAGAAGATCTCAAATGTAAATGAGAAGGGAAACTAGGGCAAAGACACCCTTACTATGAACTTGCAAGGAACTTGGCTGCATTCTGTTCATGCCCAAAAGTTTTATGGAATGTGGAACTTAAAGGTGCTGACCCAGGGTATTAGGTGGAAGAAATTTCTAAGTAGCAAACCATTCAGGAAGTTGTGTAGATACTTGTAACAGCTGCACTGAGTTATGGAAGAAAAGGTATGATGTAAAGGCAGAATTTATAATTAAAAGGGAAGTAGAATATAAAGATTTAGAAAATTTGCAGCAGCCTGGCCCTGTGCTTGAGAATGAGAGGGCATTTTCTAGAGAAAAATTTGCGGGTGCAGTGGAGGGACTGGTTGCTAAAGACATTAACATAGCTATGAGGCAGCCAGGTGCTAGTAGCCAAGACAAAGGGAGAAAGGCCTCGAAAGCATTTCACAAGTCTTTCAGGCTAGTCAGCTTTGACTAGGATCTTACTAGATAACAGGGACTTTACAGTAATTCATGTAATCCTTTCAATTACCCTATGAGGTGGTGCTATTATCTTCTCCTTTGAAGCAGAAGGAAAGTAAGGCAGGCAGGAGAGAGGTTCCCCTGCAGTTACTGGCTGGGAAGTCTTGGCTCAGCTTGAGCACAAGTCACCTGCCTTCAGACCCCAGTGTCTTCTTGACCACTTGACCATAAATACGACAGCTTAGAATAGATGACATGAAAATCTTAAAGATAAACGCTACTGAAATAATACTCCCTGTGAAGTTCAAAAGCATTTAAAATAAATATAGTTTCATTGAAGAAGAAGGAGGTAGAAGACAAAGACCAAGATGATGGTGATAGTAAAGGCTGCACTGCTGGGGTAAAATGTCACCGGCACAGGCACAGATGCCTGGGGGCAGAGGGCAGAGGCCTGAGTGAC
>NW_007730045.1:158365-182368 GCF_000696425.1 Galeopterus variegatus
TCAACAAAATTAGAAAAGTCAAATTCAACTAGTGCTGAGACAATACCTCACACATACTAGGCATAAATAAGTTAATAGAAAATTATATTTAGGGTATTAAAAACATTTAAATGTGGGCAATTTTACTTCAAAGTCTAGACAGAATATTGAAAAAACTCATATGTCAATCTGTGTTAGAATTCCTTGCTGCTGACCAGAAAGTCAGCAGAATCTTACAGGGAACCTAGATTGAATTTATTTTTGTTTCATCAGTTATAACATTGCTGTTATATTAAAATGTACATAGGACATTTTGTTCTGACTACCTTAAAGTTCAAAAAGGTACCACAAATCACCATTGCAATCTACTTGGTCTTAAAATGTAAAACTAATACAAGATAGTGGGAAGGAAGGGAAAAATGTTCAGAGTTGCAGTTAATTTTTCTTTTTAATTCTTTTTTTTTTNGGTAAAATGTCACCGGCACAGGCACAGATGCCTGGGGGCAGAGGGCAGAGGCCTGAGTGACGATCTGTATTCCCCCCAAGGGAGAGCATGCAGCCTTCTGCCATCAACAAAGACCACACACTTTCCTACCCCTGCATTTTCCTGTATCCTCCAATGCTGCTCTGACAGCCGTGTTGGCTGCCCAGGTCTGGTGAGGAAGGCTAACAGAGGCTAATAAGATCTCTGCTTATTTAAGGGAATGGGAGGTTTGGGAATAGGTCGAAAGTTATAGGAAAATCTCACATCTTTTCAGTTAAATGTTTCTTACAGAGGGTTGAGATATTTGACTGCTATTATCTTCTCCTTTGAAGCAGAAGGAAAGTAAGGCAGGCAGGAGAGAGGTTCCCCTGCAGTTACTGGCTGGGAAGTCTTGGCTCAGCTTGAGCACAAGTCACCTGCCTTCAGACCCCAGTGTCTTCTTGACCACTTGACCATAAATACGACAGCTTAGAATAGATGACATGAAAATCTTAAAGATAAACGCTACTGAAATAATACTCCCTGTGAAGTTCAAAAGCATTTAAAATAAATATAGTTTCATTGAAGAAGAAGGAGGTAGAAGACAAAGACCAAGATGATGGTGATAGTAAAGGCTGCACTGCTGGGGTAAAATGTCACCGGCACAGGCACAGATGCCTGGGGGCAGAGGGCAGAGGCCTGAGTGACAATCTGTATTCCCCCCAAGGGAGAGCATGCAGCCTTCTGCCATCAACAAAGACCACACACTTTCCTACCCCTGCATTTTCCTGTATCCACCGATGCTGCTCTGACAGCTGTGTTGGCTGCCCAGGTCTGGTGAGGAAGGCTAACAGAGGCTAATAAGATCTCTGCTTATTTAAGGGAATAGGAGGTTTGGGAATAGGTCGAAAGTTATAGGAAAATCTCACATCTTTTCAGTTAAATGTTTCTTACAGAGGGTTGAGATATTTGAGTCTCATGCCTGTATACTTTTCTCTAAAAAAGGACCTTTATTATTGTTTTTATTTTCCAAAGTGTTTTTGGCAGATAAATGCTGTAAAAATGTAAATTGCTAACTCACTGCAGTGTGTTTATAGCGCATTGTTATTTTTTGAGCCCCGTTATTTTATGTTTGTGTACCAAGTGTTTACATGGAAAAGAGAAGAAATGATCTAACAAAAATAGTTTGGGGAAAAAAATTTGATGGAAATACCAACTCTTCAGTGCTATTTCAACAAAATTAGAAAAGTCAAATTCAACTAGTGCTGAGACAATACCTCACACATACTAGGTATAAATAAGTTAATAGAAAATTATATTTAGCGTATTAAAAACATTTAAATGTGGGCAATTTTACTTCAAAGTCTAGACAGAATCTTGAAAAAACTCATATGTCAATCTGTGTTAGAATTCCTTGCTGCTAACCAGAAAGTCAGCAGAATCTTACAGGGAACCTAGATTGAATTTATTTTTGTTTCATCAGTTATAACATTGCTGTTATATTAAAATGTACATAGGACATTTTGTTCTGACTACCTTAAAGTTCAAAAAGGTACCACAAATCACCATTGCAATCTACTTGGTCTTAAAATGTAAAACTAATACAAGATAGTGGGAAGGAAGGGAAAAATGTTCAGAGTTGCAGTTAATTTTTCTTTTTAATTCTTTTTTTTTTTAAATTAAAGTACTTTAATATTGGACTTTTGGGCTAAAGATATTGGAATAATGATCTTTCTGTCCCTTTTTCCATGCAAAAACCAACTTTTTTAAAAAAAGAGGAAAATGAGAAATAGCACATCCTGCTTTTGATGAAATTAGGAAATACCCCAAACTCTGAGATAAAAAATAAAAGAAAAGCTGCTAGGTGCAGGAAACACTGGACCAGGTTAAGGGTGTGTGTGTGGTGGGGGAGAGGAATGACAAGAGATGGACGTTGTCTCCAGATCTCAGAGTGCAGGATCCTCCAGAGTTGGTAGCACACGTAGCCTGAAGAACAGGCTTAGGGTGTTTTGTGAGGCATAGAAGGTACCCTCAACTCTGTTTAGCCCCCAAATCTAGAGATGTTGGTAGGGTTGAGTGCCTCACTCAAGGCAGGAGCCCATCCAGGAGTCCATATTATGTGGTCATTATCCTAGTTTGTTTGGGCTGCGATAGCAAAGTACCATAAACTGGGTAGCTTATAAACAAAAGAAATTTATTTCTCATAGCCCTTGAAGCTGAAAAGTCCAAGATCAAGGAGCTGGCAGATCTGGTGTCTGGTGAAGGCCCACTTTCTCATAGATAACTCCTTGCTGTGTGCTTACATGGCGGGAAGGGTGAGGAGTTGCACTGGCTTCCTTTATAAAGGCACAAATCGCATTCATACGGCCTCCGTCCTCATGACCTAATCACCTCCCAAAGACCCACCTCCTAATATCATCACATTGGGGGTGAGGATTTCAAATATGAATTTCAGGGAAAGACAAACATTCAAACTATAGCAGTCACCATATCATGTCTCCTTAGAATCCTGTTGGCTGTGCTGGTTTCTCAGATTTTCCTTGTTTTGAAGAATTTGACAGATTTGAAGAGTACTGGTCAAATACTTTGTAGAATGTCCATCAATTGGGATTTTTTCTGATATTTTTCTCATGATTAGACTGGGATTATGAGTTTTGGGGAGGAAAGCCGTGGAGGTAATGTACCATTCTTCTGATGGTGTCATATCAATTGTACATACGATCAACAAGGCTTATCACCGTTTAAATTAACCTTGATCATCTGACTGAGGTAGTGTTTGTCAGATTTTTCCACTGTAAAGTTAGTCTTTTTCCTCCTTTTTTATACTGTATTCATCAGAAGGATGTCACTATACATAGCCCACACTTAAAGAGCAGAGTTATGCAGCCCCTCCTAGAGGGTGGAGTATCTACATAGATTATTTAAAATTCTTCTGCATGTGCCACTAATTTGTTAACTGTTTCTATAGTTAATTGTCATATAAATGGAATCATATACTGTGTTCAGAATGACCTCTTTTACTTAGCAGTACATATTTAAGACATACGGTTCTCTAGCTCATATCTTTTATCATTGGGTAATATTCCATATTTTATTACTGAATAATTGTACCACAATTTATTACACATTAACCTATTGAAGGACATCTCCATTGCTTCCAGTTTTAGGCAATTTGAATAAAGCTCCTATAAAATTTCACATGTTTTTACGTGGATATAAGTTTTCAAATCAGCTGGGTGTGCGGTTACCTAGGATACCCAGGAGGGTGATTGCTGGATTGTATCGTAAGACTACTGGCAGGTGTGCAGATCACATGCATGCCAAGGGACAAGGGGGTTCCTCTGAGTTCCAGGTGAACGGTGAAGGCAGCCAAGGGAATCCTGCACTCTGTGGAATACAAATGCCAGGCCTGGTTGGCCTCTCGTCACTCAAGGATAAGGAAACAGAAAGAACAAGCTGAGGCCCATCAAAGAATCTTCAAGACATGTGTAGTGGATTGAATTATGTCCCCCCAAAACTTATGAAAGCTGGAATTGTGTCCCCAAGTTTTATGTATGAGAAACTTGGCCCCTACTGTGACTGTTAAGAGGGTGGGAAATCCTATTATGGTAATTGAAAAGTGGAGCCCTGAAGAGGTGATTGGATTATAGGATCATGCAGTAGTGAATGGATTAATAATAGTGGTCAGGGGCGTGGTTCTGAAGGCTTTAAAAGAAGAGAGTCTGTCTGTCTTGCTTTCTTGCTCTCTCTGATCTCTCTGCTTCCACCGTTTTGCAATGTGAGATCTCTGGGTCATTGTCATCACCACCAGATGGACTTTGGACTTCCCAGCCTTAGAAACTGTTAGCAATAAATTTCATTTTCTTTATAAATCACCCAGTTTCAAGTATTTTATTATAAGCAACAGGAATGGACTAATACAACATGAAAAAAGAAATACTGCCCAATTGAAAAATGAGCTGAATAGACTACCGTGGATCTGCTGGGCCAGAAGAGAACCTGTTCCTGCTTCTGCTGCCCAATTCTGTGAGATGTGGAGAGAAATTACTCTTGATAATTTTAGCCCATTTGTAGTTTTCCCTTGTCAGACTGCATGTGTAAAAAACCTCCAGAATCTACCATTCTCATGGTTCTTCCTGTCTCTCCTGCTCCTGCTTACTAGGGCCAGCACATCCCAGGGTGCAATCCTACAGTTTACTCCCAGCTGTCCTATAATACGTGGTGGGATAGACTGTGAACAAATGAAAAAAGGTGTTGCACTGATTGCTTCAGAAGACAGATCTCCCAGTAAGAACATGACCACCAGCTTCCACAAATGTCCTGCATCTCTGGGAACAGCAGCGTGATGGAAGAGAGAGAAAACTCTTGCTAAGCATGACAGCTCCCATTATTAATCTCTTAAAATGAGCCCAGCCCTTAGCTAGGCACTTCACATATATTGTGACATTTAATTCTTACAGCAACCCTTTGAGATAGGAGTAATTGTTCTCAATTTACAGATGAGGGAATATCAGATTTAGAGAAATAGCTGAGGACAGTCTGACTCCAAAACCTATGCTCCCAACCAACATTTTTTTCCCTCTTTGTTGGAATTTGTGCTTTTGAGCTTCACTCAGTGGAGATTCCTCGCAGAGTCTGAAAGATGGTGGTTAATATTCATATTTCCAATTCTGTGGTATTTTGTACTTTTAATGATTAAGAAATTAGAGTCAAGTGAACTACGAGTTGGTCACTAGCTGCCATCTTTATCCCCTGTCTCTCTGATTAACATTAGAAAAATGATGTTTTGAAAACAGGCTTAACATTTTAAATGATAATCCACATTTCTGAATGACAAAGCATCCCCCTAGTCTTTATTGCAATAAATTAAAATACCGTAATTATTTTCAATTGATATAGCACTTTTCGTTTGAGAACCTTACTATCTCTATGTCATTCATAAATCATCAAACTATTTTGGGAATCAGAATTAACAAATGACCTCTCCTCAATTTAAATTTTAAAATGCTGAATTTTTTGATATTTTAAAATATTCCCATGGCTATCAATAGAGAAAAGAAAAAAGCAGGAATATTTTTCAAAGCAAGAATGAGTCTTAAATGTCTTGGGCCCTTTTAAGTGCCTCTTCTTTTCTTCTATCTCACCTCCTAAAATCATTAATATAAAAATTTTAAGTTAAAGTCTACATGCTTAAACATATCACATGGACTTCTGAGACAGATACAATATTGACTTCGTCCAAAAAAACTTTCTATGTTATTACTACTATTATCATCCTAGTGTAGGATTTGTCTTCTTGTGCCTGGGTTATTGCAATGATCTCCTAACTGTACCTATCTGTAATGGCTATTTCTCTTCTTCAAAACACATGTATGTGTAGTATTGTGCTAATCATTGGGGGGGGGGGGGTGTCTCTTGCACTTTCTGAAGGGGAAACACAGACCTAGTCTTACATGCCATGAAAACAGCACATTATTTGAAGTCAGACAGCCCTGGATTGGAATCCCGTCTGCCCTACTGGTTAAACCTAAGCAACCTTACTCAACCCAGTTAAGGTTTAATTTCTCATTCTTTGAGGGAACCCTGAAATATTGCCATACAATTAAAGGAGATAACGTTTATAAACAAACATTATTTCTCATTGCTTTATCCATAACTGGAAACCTACAGAACTTTATAGCTTTGTTTCCCAAACTACTGGTTTTGAAGTATCTGTCAATTTTCAAACAAGTTTTGTCTTTCCCTGTGCATTTTATCATGCGTTTGCTTTGGAATGTAATTCCTTCCATATTTTCATCTGCCAAAAGAGTCAGTTCTTTTCTTATCCAGCCTAGCTACTGACAAGGAGGACCTCCTTCAATTGGCTCAGTCCCATCACTTCCTAGGTCAGATCCTAGGTGGGGCAGGCCATAAAATAATACATTCTCCATCCTAGTAGCAAAAGTGTGGTAATTTATGGGCATGCACATCCACCAAACCCTTAACTTCTTGTCTTATCCCCTGCTGTATTTCTCCAGTATGCAAAATTGTTGATTCCATCTGAATTTTTTTATAGCACTGTAGTTGTTTCATGTTAGGATTATATCCTAGCCCTGGACTCCTGTCTTCTTGACTGAAATCCTGATGCTGCCTAATTCTTAATAGCTCCTGTTCTAGAGAGCTATCACCAACTCTGGTTGGGCTGATAATCTGCAAGAGTGAACACACATATGATATTACACCTAATTTATCTTGGTATCTTCACTTGAGAGAATCACACTACAGGAGTATATTACACTCTTGATTTCTGTCATGTTTCTTTAGGCATTATAATTTGAACTTCTGGCTTCATCTCTTAGGGACAAACTATACAGCCAAGTCAATTTCTCCACCTACCCAGGTCTTGCTGTTTGTTTTCTTTAGTCTGTGCATTGAGAACTGAGATCCATCTTGTGTCATAGCCATATTTAGAAGTAATGGGTAACCCATCAATGAAACCTTGCTCAAATGCTTCTTCTTCTTAGAATCTCCTCACCCCTCCTCTACCACCCTCCTTTATTCAAAAATATTTATTGAGCACTTAGTATGTGCCAGGCACTTTTACGAAACAGAGAAAAAATCAAAACAAGAAAACACAAAACCCCATGCTCTTATGGGGGTTTTGCTTACATGGCATATTGTATTTTCATATTACCTTTTATTAGTTATTTGTAAATACTACAATACAAGAGCAGGAGACTTTAAAATTATCTTGTCTAACCACACCTGTAATGGGTTGAGTGTTGGCCTACCAATATAGGCCTGAACAAGATATGTTCATGTCCTAATCCCCAGAACCAAAGAATGGGACCTCATTTGGAAAGAGTTTTTGCAGGTGTCATTAAGGATCTTGAGATAAGATCATCCTGGATTTTCTGGGTGGGCCCTAAATCCAATGTCCTTATAAGAGAAAGAAGAGAAGACATAAACTCAGAAGTGAATGCCATGTGAAAATAAGGGCAGAGATGGAAGTTATGAGCCACAAGACAAGAAATGCCTGGAGCCATCAGAGCTTCCTAGGAGAGGTAAGGAAGGATTCTCTCCTAGAGCCTTTGGAAGGAGTGCAGCCCTGCTGGAACCTTAATTTTGGACGTCCAGTCTCTAGAACTGTGATAGAACTTTGTTTCTTGGCCCTGTCTACTGACTCAGCGGTTCCACTGTGAAATACAGACATGAGACTGTTGCCCAGAAAATTTAACTGAACCCAGCTCAACAGATCATTGTTCTGATATTTTACCTTGCAACTGGCACTTAGTGAATCACAGCACTTCATTCCTGTGCTATGATTTTTCCAATCACCAGATGAAGTCATCTGTACCTTTCTCATTGGGTTGTTCTAGAACCATGAGGCAATATGTATCTGGGTGTGATTCCCAAGAAACAAATCCTAAAGTTATTTTCCTTGAGAGGATGAGGGAAAAGAAACAGCTTTCTCCTTGAGATGTTTTTGGGTTTATAAGAGGCTGATTGAGTGTTTGTGAGCCTTGCATGAGCCTTAGCATTTCTTCCAAATGAGAGTGAAAATAACATAATTTCTTTGGGAAATTTTTTACTGTCAATTATATCTTACCTCCTGGAGAGACTAGCAAGACAGACTGCATTGACAATATGTAAAAAAAACATTTTAAGTGCCACTGGATTGTCCCCAGAGCTTTAGTCACTAGTAATACTTCCTCAAGACTATAAAAACATCCCCCCAAATTATTTAATCTTTTTTTTAATTGAAGAATTCTTTGACCTTTCTATAACAGCTGCTCCCTAGAAAATTTCTTTCAGCTGAAGCCATACTTTACCTTGGCCTTCCAAACAAGGTAATTTCTGTGCACACAGGTTTCCTCATATTCACTTGAAAATGGGGAAAGTAACACAATAACAATGGGTTTTGTTTTTTTTTTTTTTTTTGAGACAAAGTTATTTTCTGGACTGATTTCCAATTGAATTAGATCAAACATACTAGCACTGTGATCACTAATGTGTGTTCACATACCTGCCTTATCTCTAGGCAAATGCTGTAATTTTTTATATTATCCAGCAAATTCTTGGTGTTCAACTTCTTGCATTATCCTAAGCTAAGCATGAGCTCAGACCTTGTGGAACTTAGCAGCTGGTACAATCATGCAGTATACTCGCTGTTTATAGCCAGCTTCGAACAGAAGCTGATTGACCCATGTTAGATATTTGGAATATCACCTCGTTTAACAGCCATACTTTGACACTGATATGTGGGATAAATAGTTATGGGAGTACATAAAGTGTTTTTTGGAAAACATTTTATTTCCTATAATATGGTAAATCAAATCTCCCTCTTTGGAGGAAACTGGAAAACTGATGGGCAATATTATGCCATGTAACCACTTTGGTTTGTTTCTCCATTTAGTTTGAATGATAGTTGTTGGGAGAGGCAATCTGCCACCAGCCCTGAGTGTTCCTGTATGTTTTTGCTGCATGGCCAACCAGGAACACAAGGCCCTGACTGCTCTTTACCAGACCACTTCTCAGAGTTGTGTTTGCCGCAAGCAATCTTGAGAAATGAAGTAATACCTCCCCCCAGACCAAAGGCAGGCTGCTTCACCTATTGTGAAAGAGGTGAATCCCTAAGCTCAGTGTTCCTTTCCTGTAAACACAACCTGTTTTGTTTGCAGACATCCATCATGAGCCCGTTGTGTCACCCCATGAAATGCAGGGAGCATGGGGACCTGGAGCAAGTGCCATGAAGCTCTGGCCATTGCTTTTGCTGTGAGTAATAAAGGCTTTTGTCTCTACCCCAGGAGTCTTGTGCCTTTTGTCAGCATCATGAAATAGTAACAAACTCATTTGTTACTTTATAAGTAGAGTAAAATAGCCCCTGCAGAGTTCCTGACAATTTGGAATTATTTCTATTTACACCCAAAATAGGTCCTATGATAATTATTTATAATTATTTCAAACAATTAGTGACCACGACAGGTGTAGAACCTTGGTTTTTAATCTTGACTCTACCTGCTAAGTGAGTGATCTTTTCTTCTTCTGGGCTTCTGTTTCTTCTTCTATAAAATGAAGGGGTTCACTGGTGCTCTGGAGTGCCCATGGCCGGTCACACTAAGGGCCCTCTCATTATCTCTCATTGTGGGTTGTTGGCTGTAGTTGGAGGCAGTGATAGAGCTGTGCTGACTGGCCCGGTCTCTTACCCTCAGCAGGGACACCAGCTGTGCTGCAGTCACTGCCCCTGATCAGTGCCCTTTTATATTTCCCTTAACTACCATTTCCTCCACAGTTCTCCTTACACTTCCTAACCTTCTCATTTCCTATTTCTCAGAAAAAAAATCTAGATAATCAGATTTTTTCCTCTTTATCTCTTGACCCATGGGCTATCTCTGGACACCACCCATCCTATCAGTGCAGAGTTTAACACCTGGCAGGCACAGGGCCCTGCTTCAGGGATCTTGCTTTCCAGGACTCTTTCACTACAGTAGACCATAGAATATGGAGATAAACAGGGAGTAAGAAAAGCTTGCTTTTGATAGAGTGGCCAACTGTCCCTATTTACCAGAAACTGAGGGTGTTTTCAAGAGATGGGACTTTCAGAATTTAAGATAAGGACAGTCTGGGGCAAACTCTGATAACGTATTCTTCTAGATCCACACTTTATAGTATAAACTTATGTCATGAGGTCCTCAATAGTTAGGGTTCTGGAAAGTTAGAAGTCAAGAATTTTATTTCCTCCCCCTGGATTTTTCTGTAACAACCATATCCCAAGGCAACAAATGCCCCTGAATAAATGTGAGAAGGAAAAATATCAGAAAACATAAGGGAAAATATTAAGGTAAAATATATTATCCTCTTTTTAATATCCTCAAAATGTCCATACTACCCAAAGAAATCTACAGGTTCAATGCAATCCTATCAAAATATCAATGACATTCTTCACAGAAATAGAAAAAAAATCTTAAAATTTATGTGGAACTACAAAAGACCCTGTATAGCCAAAGGAATCTGGAACAAAAAGAACAAAGATGGAGGCGTCACACTACCTGACTTCAAAATACACTGTAAAGCTATAGTAACCAATACAGCATGGTATTAGCATAAAAATAGACAAATAGACCAATGGGACAGAAGAGAGAGCCCAGAAATAAATCCATGCATTTACAGCCAACTGATTTTTCACAAGGTGCCAAGAATATACATAGGAGAAAGGACAGCCTCTTCAATAAATGGTGCTGGGAAAAGTGGATATCTGCATGCAGAAGATTGAAACTAAACCCCTAAATCTCACCATATACAAAATTTAACTCAAAATGAATTGAAGACCTAAATTAAGACCCAAAACTATGAAGCTACTAGAAGAAAACAAGGAGAAACCCTACATAAAATTGGACTGGGCAGCACTTTTTAAAGAAGACTATGAAAGCACAGGCAACAAAAACAAACTTAGGCAAATGGGACAGCATCAAACTAAAAAGCTGCCACACAGCAAAGGACACAATCAACAAAGTGAAGAGACAACCCACAGAATGTGAGAAACTGTGCATCTGGCAAGGGGCTAGTATCTAGAATATATAAGAAACTCAAAAAAACTCAACAGCAAAAAGCCAAATAAACCAATTAAGAAACAGGCAAAGGACCTGTTTTCTCAAAAGAAGACATACGAATGGCTACCCAGCACATGAAAAAATACTCAGCATCACTACTCATCAGGGAAATGTAAGTTAAAACTGCAATGAGATATCATCTCACCCTAGTCAGAGTGGCTGCTATCAAAATGACAAAAAATAAAAAATTCTGGTGAGGATGTGGAGGAAAGGGAACTTTCATATATTGTTTGTGAGAATGTAAATCAATACAGCCATTGTAGAAAACAGTATGGAAGTTTCTCAAAATCTAAAAATTGAGCTACCTTATGATTGAGCCATCCCACTACTGGTATATATCTAAAGGAAATGAAATCAATATGTTGAAGAGACACCTGCACTCCCATGTTCATTGCATCACTATTCACAATAGCCAAGATGGAATTAACCTCAATGTCAACCAGAGGATGAATGGATAAAAAATTGTGTTATATATACATAATTAAATACTGTTCAGCTACATACCAAAATGAAATCCTGTCATTTGAAGCAACATGGATGGAACTGGAGACCATCTTGTTATGTAAGCCCAGCACAGAAAGACAAATACTGCATAATATCATTCATGTGTGGAATCTAAAAAAATAATAAAAAGAGGTTCTCATAGAAGTAGAGAGTGGGATAATGGTTACCAGAGGCTGGAAAGGGAACGGGAGTGGGGGGTGGGGAGAGGAAGAGGTGGATTATTAGCTGGTACAAAGTTACAGGTAAATAGGAAGAATAAGTTCTGGTATTCCAGGCTGATTGCAGCCAATAATAGTATATTGTATATTTCTAAATAGCTAGAAGAGAGGATATGGACCATAATCACCACAAAGAAAAGATAAATATTTAGGTGATGGTATGCTATCTACCCTAAGTAAAACACTGTGCAGTATATGCATGTATTGAAACAATACACTGTACCCCACAAGTATGTACAATTCAAATGAAAGTATTGTCCTCCTGTAGCTATCTTTAGTAACTTATAGACTAAATTGGTTTCATTATAATCCCTTTCCAATGAGTTTCTAAGTAGTGGGGGAAAAATACTCAGGAAAATGTGCTTAGAGAAAAAGAATCAAAGGAGAAAGGGGCCCAGGGAGAATGAACATCTACACAGTAAAAAGCAACTATCAGGAAATAAAATTAAATATGGATAATGGAGGTTATCTCTGGGCGTTGATTTTTATTTTACTATTTATACTTTTTTGCATTTTTTTTCATTTGTCTATAATAACCACATGTTACTTTTATAATCAGAAAAAACTTCATTAAACAAAGCTTAAAAAAATGAGAAAGAAGAAAAGTCAAGGCCAAAGCATGAAAGACCATGTTAAGACATATTAGGATTCCATGCTAGAGACAATGGGAACCACTGGTGATTTTAAAACAGGAAAATAACTTATTATATTTGATCAGAGAGAGTTTAAGATTAGATTTTCCTAAAGGTTCATAATGGTAAATGGTATTGCCCTGGCTATATAATATTGGGCTTTAACCAGAGATCTCTTGCTCTCAAATCCAAAAGTAGCAAAAGTGCAGGCCTCTGACAGGCGACTTGAGATTCATTCAGGGCAGAGGACCCAGCCCAGTGCCTGCCAGATATTTTGACATAAGTGAGCACTTCTTTCTCCTGTTCAAGTGGGCTGCCCTTTTCTTCATCAAAATCATTTAAAGGTCAGCTAGAGAGCTTATTGAATTTGTCAACCTCGACTGCCTCTGAATTTCTGATAATCTGAGAGTTTCTGAGTTGAGAATCCTTCATTTTAAAGCCTGAGTTTTTGTGAATTTGATTTCATATGATTGGTTATACAAGGGTATTTTTTAAAGTTTGTAAAAAATAGAATCAAAAGACAATACAAAGCTTTCCATGAAATTTTTGAAGTACCCTCATACTAATTTTCATTGGTATACTACTATTGTGCAAGGAGAAATTATGCAAAGAAACATAGGATATTTCCATTTATTTTTATTTTTTGCTAGATACATTTGTTAGAGTTTGGGACTTGATGTAACTCTGTAATCATTTATCAAAGAGAGAATGTGAGTAAAAAGAATATAGAGAGGCTTCATCAAGGAATGTTCGTAGGCATGTTAATTTCTGTGACTTTACACCAGAATATGGAGGAAATCATGAATCAGATAAAGTCCTTCTTAGTTCTCTTCAGTTTCATTTAGTCCTGAGATTTAGGGCATTCAAGGTGTGTGCTGAGGTAGCATGCTCTTGGCAGTACTGTGAAACTATGAATCACCAAGTTTCTCAGAGGGAGCCCCTGGCTTCTCTCTCTGCTGGGTTTAAAGCACAGAACTGTATCGCATGGTTTCTCTCTCTTCTGCATTTTCAACAAGCATTGTCCAAAAGGAATTTCCAGTTTTCCAGTCTGCTGATTGCATGCCATGTTGTTGTCATCATAGCAAAAACATGAAATGATTCAAACTTCACAGCTGTTATTGTTTTCACTGAAGCGGCTGCCCAGCACTTCCAGGGACTATGCCAGGTGCACAAGGAGGCTCTCTCTGCAAATTATAGTGAAAAGTTGAGCAACAATCTTGTGGATTTGATCATTACTGACAACCAGTCTAAACAATTCAAATGCAGTTAGAGTAAAGTTCTTTCACTGGCCAAAGCAATGTAAGTTGCTTCAGCTTGATTTATGTGATTTCGGACTTAGTCTTAGTGAGTGACTTAATAACCAAATTCACAAGAGACTGACCTATGAACCTGCATGCCGATTTACAATGAGAACCACAGTTCATGACAGTAGATTCTCTCTTGGTAGGAAGATCTATGTGTGAAACCAAGTACTGTAATCAGAAGATTTGCTTATAATAACATCCTGAGCAAGGATAGTCATTTATTTTAATCAATAGTGATTTCAACTATGGGAATAAAACTGCCCAGTGATAGACCTAAGATTTGAACCCAGAAAACATGACCATAGAGACTTCTAACCATTACATCATGTTGTCTTGAACATTTGTTTCTTATTAGTTTTAGTCTTCCTTCCAGAATTCTATTTTATACACTTTATTTAACTTGAATATTTCTTAAATATGCTTCCCAGATAAGTACACATTTACAATGTCCTGAATCATGTTTTTAGATAGCAATTTCATCCAGTATAGTTTGGTTTTCTTATGTTTCAATTCTCAGACATTAAGGCTATTTACAAGTTCTAGGGATCCTTTACTTCGTGCCTAGACACTAAGAACAGATTCCATGAGGGTTTTAGAGCACAATCATTAAGAACTCCAGGAGCTCAGTGGAGAGAGAAGTACCATGGGCTGGGATGAGGAAGAGTGGGACATGACCTGGACTTTCAAGACTGGCATTCTGAAATACAAAAGGAGAGCCCTAGAGACCATGCTTAAGTATTCACCTGGGTGAAAAGTTAACGCTGCAGAGAAATCCAGATGAAGTTGAAAATGCATGTTGGAGACAGATTATGGAGGTTCTTAAATACCGGGATAGTAAGTGTAGATTTTTTTAGCAGGTACTGGGGATGCCTGATAGCTTTGGTTTACTGGAATGACATTATCAGTCCAGGGCTTGAGAAAAAAAAAATCTGACATCGTTTTGTAGAAAGGAGAGATGGAGAACAGAAGCAGAGAGAACAATGAGGAGACCGTAGAAGTAGTCTAGATGGAGAAAAAATCAAAATGAGCCCCAAATAAGGTAATGGAGACTGTATTGGCTTTTTATTGGTGCTGTAAAAAATTACCAAAAACTTAGGGATTTAAAGCAACACAAATTTCTTCTCTTACAGTTCTGAAGGATGGAGTCCAAAATCATGGTGTTGGCAGGGCTGTATTCCTTCTGGAAGCTTCAGGAGAAAATCTGTTTCCTTGTCTTTTTGGGCTGCTAGAGGCTGTCTGCACTCGTTGGCTCATGGTCTCTTCTTCCATCTTCAAAGTGCCTCCCCACAATCTCTGCATCCTTTGTCCAATCTCCTCCTCTGCCTCTGATCTCCTTGTCTCCCTCTTACAAGGTCCCTTGTGATTACTTTGGACCCACCTGGATAATCTAGGATCATCTCCCCATCTCAAGATCCTTAACTGAATCACATCTGCAAAGTCTTTCATACCACATAAGGTAACACATTTACAGGATTTGGGGCTTGGGATATGAACATTTTTGGAGGGAGGTACATTACTATTCAGTCCACTATGGAGACACAGCAATAGTCACATTTAGCTGCTGTCTCACACTATTTCCCTTTCATAGACGCTGAACTCCAAAGGAATGTAATTCTTTATACCACAACATACTCTGCTTTTTGCTGTTTTTAATTTTGCTCTTTTCTTTGCCTAGAATACCCTTCCTCAGTATCAGTGACTTAAAATTCTAGCTCAAGTGCTTCCATCTTCTACAATCTTTCTGCTGTCCTCCTTTCCTTCCTTCCTTTGACCTGTGAATCCAGGAAGAATTCTCTTGTCCTTTGTATTCTATCGGCATTTTATATCACTCCTTTTGTTTTTAACAAAAACTTTTTATTTTGAAATAAATTTCAGACTTTTAAAAAATTGAAAAAGTAGTATGGAGAATTTCATATATTTTTCATCCAGCTTCCCCAAATCTTAATAATTTTAATAGCTATAGCATAATGATTTAAACCAGGAAATCAACATATCAATACCACAAAATAATCTACAGACTTGACTGAGAGTCCAACAATTGTCTTACTAATGTCCTTTATCTGGTCCAGAATCCCATGTTGCATTTAGTTGGTATGCTTTAATTTTGTTCAATCACAGACAGCTTCCTAGCCTTTCTTTCTTTTTCGGGACATTGACTTTTGAAGAGTGTAGACAGTTATTTTGTAGAAAGTCTTGTTATCTGAATTCATCTCATGTTTTTTCCTGATTAGATTGAGGTTTTACATACATGGCAAGCATATCACAAAGATGGTGTGCCCATCTCAGTGTATGTAGCATGTCAGGTGGTAAATTATGATAGTGTGTCTCATTATTAGTGACATTTAATTACTAGTGTAAAATGATGTCTGCTGGGTTTCCTATTGCTCTTCACATATTTTTGTCATGGCATTTTAGGGCTGGAGAGGATCAAAGAAATGATTTGTCAGTAATATTAAAAGTAACATAATATCAGGTAATATATATTGAAGATTTATTATGTGCTGGGAACTACATACATTAGTTCACTTAATCCTCAAAGTACCTCTACAAAGAAGGCAGTTTGTCAACTCCATTTTACCTTTTTTGAGAAGACATCTCTGGTGGACAAGTACTGCCTGAGATGAGGGAATACAACTTGCTCATTTTTTTATCCCACATAGAGCCTACCACGGTACTTTACACAAAGTGAGGGACAGAAAACATTTGTCAAGTTGACTTAAATTGAAATTAAATGGAAGATGAATATTCAGATTGTGGAACTGATTAAATATGTCGACAATGAGAAAGAACCCTGGGTAATTGGGAGGTATTAAATTTGGGGAAGGAGAACACACATAGGTGATGATTTATTTTCAAAGAGGAAAAGCTAAGAAAGAAGATAAAATTTTTTGTTGGCTGGAGGGTGAAGAGTGGCTTATGAGCACAAACTTCGGGAACACTTACATTTATTTGGCAGAAGAAAAATCAGTAAAGGAGAAAAGGAATGAAGTGTAAACAAGGAAGGAGAAGCCAGATAGTATAGAGTTATGTCTAGCCAAGTTTCACATCTAGGACGAAGAAAATTAAGTGGGAATATGTATGAGGCCATTATTAAATTCCAATGAATATTTTAGAAAAAATATAAAAATACATTTTAAAAAGTTGTTATTGGTTTTTTAAAAATTTAGCCAACACACAATTATCCACAGTAATGGAAAAGAACAATATCAAACATAAGTCAGCAAAATGGATAATTCTGAACACGTTGAATTGGCTATAAATCACATTGTGTATGATTTCCGAGGCAGCACATTTCCCTTTCAATGACTGCTAAATTTATTTGAAGAATAGCTTTTATTTCTTAATACAAAACCTGAGTGGTGGTGGAAGGGAAAGGGAACCAGAATTTGAAAAGTGGTCACATGTTTATGATGGCTTATTATAAATATAAGATTGCTTCACTTTGTTCTAAATGTACATCCTTCCGGCTTTATCTACCTTCAAATTTTACAATGAGAGAGATAAGATTATTGGACCAGAACTCAGACCTGGTTTCTATTCTCAGCATCACCACTAACTGCTTAGTGTAGCAGGGAAATTCACTCAGGCCCTTGGGCTTCAGTTTTCTCAGCTAAAAACAAAGAGGTTGTCTATATGATCTCAACAAGCACCTCTGGAGCTAAATCTCTGTATATGGATGCTAGCTAACTGGTTTGCATTTCATGCAAATTTCATTTACTAAATTATTTGACCTGTGTAAGTCAAATCTGCCTCCTTAAAAGCAGCTTTTCTAGAGAAAAATATAAGTAGAGAGATTTATAACATGCCAGAGCTACATAACATAGAAATTGTGGAATTAACAGTTATAGGAATAACTTTTTATTTACAACAAACTTGGCAATTTCTGTTTGGTGGTTTCTCAGTAGTATTGAGGATGGCCCTTGCCAGTTAATTCTGCTCCCTGCATCCCTGGATGCGGTGCTTCCATGTGGGAGATGGGTCTTGGAAGCATGAGGCAGCAGGAAAAAAGATATGAGGCTGGAGTGCACAGCACTCCTTCAAAGAGGACAGATGGGGGGGTCACTAAGGAGGGGAGGACCCTGGCAAAGGAATGAAATTAGTTTGGATGGGACCTGTGGAGACTGGATGAAGTTAAGCAGTTTAACAGCAGGAGGCTTATTTTGCATCCAGTAGTTTCCTTCTGAAAGCAGAGCCCTAACCCTGGGAAACACATTCTTTCCTCTTCCATGGCAATCTCTGTTTCCAGTCTTTATTCTTGCCTTTCCCCTCTTCAACTTTGCCTTTCTTCCTGCTCCTCCTTCTCCCCTCTTCCCTCCCTGCCTCCCCCCCTCTTCTTAACAGTTCTTTTCATGATTACATTAATTTGTTTATCCAGACAAGGGGAAGTTCCAGAGTTTGCATACCGGTGAGCACAGACTTCCTTTCCCAGTGCACTGTAACGCTCAAAATACTGAACTCCCCTCCCTGCCCCGGGGTGGCTCTGAGCAAGCAGAAGGGACAGCTAGTCCTGAAGCAAGAGGAAAGGTTCTGAGATCTTTTAAAATCTTGATGAAGTGAGGAGAGGGGAGGGAGTGTGTGTGTGTGTGTGTGTGTGTGTGTGTACAGATTACAAGGCTCTGATGAGCTCTGGTAAAGACTGAGGCCAAGGCAATGGAAGGTGGAAGAAAGCACGGGAGGCTTGAAGTAGGGGAGATGGCCTGAACTGACTCTGTGTTACAAATAGTGCAATTTTGATACTGCCAAGTTCATATTCCCAGGAAATGAGAGTCTGGAGCAGAAGTCTGAAACAAGCCACTTAAAATTCCCAGAGTCTTGGTTTCCTAAAATAAAATGGGCACATTTATACTTTCACACTTTTTTTTGAGAGGCAGAAAATAGATCATTTTTGTGCTAGTGCTTAGAGAGCTGTGTGATATTAGATACAGCTTTGAGCATTAAATTGCCCATTTGTAAAATGGCAGTAATGACGCTTAAAGGGTTTTTGTGAGTATTTAATGAGATAACAGAGCCTAGCCTAAGAAAATTCTCAATACTTGTTTGTTGTCTTACTTTCCCTTGGGTGCTGGTTGTCTTGAATATGGGAAAACAATAACAATTTAGTTTGTATTATTGACCTTTAATACTAGCCTAAAAACATGGTTAAGTATTTGAACCTGCTGAAAAATCACATAATGCATTCCAAAGTAAAATGAAAGGGCATTTAATGTGATTTGCTCTGTTTAAATTATCAATCGGCCATTGATATAGCTAACAGAATTGACTCTATCTACACAAATAGTTAGCAGAAAGAAGTATCTAATTATAAGATCTCATCAACTTACATTGTAACCAACTGGTGCCATGTGGCCACCAACCAATTGGAATGGAGACTTATCATTGTGTAGAGCCCCTGATGTGCCAGACATTAACCCTTGAATTGCTGGACCCTAGGGACCTTGGAGGAAACAGGAAGTCTTTCAAGGGGCTTGGGGTAGTGACTCTTTACTAACTAGTACGAAAGTATTTCGATTTTTAAAAAATTGTAAGAACTGAACCAGTGCAGACGGACTGAGTATTTCAGCTCATTTGAAATTCCACAATAACCTGATGCAAGCAAACAAAACATCCCTACACCATCCCTTTTTTCCCCATACAACAACTCTCGATCCAGTGTAATATTGACTGGCAAGTGTCTGAATGGGCTTTCAATTCACTGAAACTCATTCTTTTTTTAAGCTAACAGAATGGAGGTAAAATGAGTAAACTTCTTAGATGAAATCTGGGAACAGGCACGGAACAGGTAGCTTATGCTAAAAACTGTGTACCCTACTATTGACACTTTTTCACAAGTTATAAATCAATTTCCATAAGCAGTCCTATGAGGTCTGGGCCTATCAATCATTCTACTTCAAAGGACCTTATTTAGTAAATTATGCTGAGAACCTGGGGACCTTGACTGGGATCAGGATGTGGGAAGAGAAGGGGATTTTGAAGGATGATTTACTTTCGAAGAAGGCCTTCATGGTGGAACACTACATTGGGGCATTTGGACATCCATGAAGTACTCTTGACATTATGGAAAAAGGATTTCCAAGAAGTAGGAGGCTTGAAATGCTTCTCCCTGGTGGCTGACCCTTTCCATACATCCCATGCTTTGGGCATACATGACATCAGATGATAATATAGGGTCCAGAATGAGAAAGAAACTGGCCAAATGCACATGGAAGTTCTTGATGAGCCCACAGCTGTGCTGGATAGTGCTGTCTAATATGAGTGCACCTGTAAACACAGAGAAAAGAATGGGGCTGGAACACAGCCAAGAGTAATTTTCCAAGAGTAACTGGGAAGAGAATCATTAACTCACCTACGACATTTAATGGCCAGGAACTTGGATTTGAGGGAGAGATTATTTGAAGAGCAGGGAGTCTGGGGGAGAGAAAAGACAGAGAGAGGCACATAGAGGCCTGGGCATTGTTTCTATAGGGAATCTCTTAGAACACAGTGAATAACTAACCCATCAACACTGATTCCTGAACCACTAAGATGGCCTACTTGGAGGGCAGGCTCACACAAAGAAGCCTTGTTCAGAAAGTGACAACTGCTAGGATTATATCTCAGGGTGCAAAGCTTCCAGCTGAAGTCCTTAAGAAACATAGATACCAGCTTGATTTTGTAGCTGAAGGAAACTGTCATCAATAATAACATTTACATTTCTAAAGTTCTATTACACTATCTTCTTTATCCAGAATTCCTGAAAAATGAAATATTCCGATTAATGAATTTTTTAAAGGGATTGTCTTTAGTATTACATAGAAAGAGAGCAACACTTACTAAGAAATGAAATGTAATAAAATAAACTTAACAGTCCAGTAACTCTATGGTAATTTAAGAAGCCCTTAAGGAACTGATATTGCCTAAAGTTCATCAAGGACACCAAGTCTAGGATGTCAAATATCGATCTTAATCTGATGTCATCATAAGAATACACTTCAGGAGCTGATTTTTAAATGGTTTTAGCTAAAGTTCTTTTTTTTTTTCAACTTTTTCAAAACTGTAATGCAAAAACTGCATAAAAATCACCAAATTGTACACGTGTATATATGTATATACATTTATAGGTATGTATACATATCATCTTAACATTTATGCCTAATGAAGGGTTAATTCTACTTTTTAGAATGTTTGGTTGCGACCTTTTTTGACCTAAAAATGGCTTTGAATCTGATTTGAGACATTATTTTCTGATTTCTTTTACTAATTAAAAAAAAAAATCAGAAAAAGAGTTTCTCAGCAGAACTCAGAGAATAATACTCTGACTTCTAAATTTCCATTTAGTGTAAACATGTTTGCTGAGAAAGAATCTCCTTTCAAGTAATTTTAATAAAGTTATTTTTTTAAGTTGAGTTATAATTTGCATACAGTGAAATACATGTATCTTCAGTTTTACAGTCTGATGACTTTTGATACCTCTGTAGCCACCATCTTAAACAAGATACAGAACATTTTTACCACCAATAAATTTCCTATATGTGCTTTGCCAGGCAAGCCCTCCCACTTTCCCTACCCCAGGGCAAACACTGTTCTGATTCCTATCAACACAGATTAGCTTTCTGTATTCTAGTACTGCGTATCTGCTAGATTAAAGGTGGTCACACGTTCTTTGACACTCCTTCCATCGGGGCCGGCCCGGTGGTGCACTGCTACAGTGCGCCGCTTGGGAAGCGCGGCGGCGCTCCCGCCGAGGGTTTGGATCCCACATACAGACCGGTTCCTGCTCACTGGCTGAGCGAGGTGCAGGGAGCAACACTGAGGGTTGCGATCCGTTGCCGGTCATGAAAAAAGACAAAAAAAAGGAAAAAAAAAAGAGGTAGGATCCATGTCTTCTAACTTTGAATATAGGAAGGCTCTGTAAGATCTTCATGAACAGGCTGTGGTGGAAGCAGCACTGTGCCAGTTTTCAGGCCCATGCTTTAAGAACTGGCAGCTTCTGCTTCCTGAATCTCGGGACACTCGCTCTTAGAGCCCAGCTGGCATACTGTGAGGATTCCAAGTAGTCCACAGAGAGACCCATGTGTAGAGAAATGGAGGTCCCTAGAGACAGCCCTCGCTGAGTTCCCAGTCAACACCCAACACCAATTTGCCAGCTATGAGGGTGAGATATCTTGAAAGTAGCAGATCTAGCTGACACTGTATGAAGCGGAGATGAACTATCCCCACTGATTTTTGCCCAAATTGCAGATTTGAGAGAAAAATACATAATTTTCATTTCTTGAAACCATTAAGTTTTGGGATGGCCTGTTATACAACAATAAATAAGTAAAACACTTATATAAATAGAATCCTACCATATGTACTTTATTAAAACAAAATCTGACTGTGATACTTAATTTTATGTGTCAACTTGAGTGGGCCATGGGGTGCCCAGATTAAATATTATTTCTGGGTGTGTCTGTGAGGGTGTTTCAGATGGGATTAGCATTTGAATCAGTGGACTCGGTAAAGAAGATATTGACTTCTCCAGTGTGGGTGGGCATCATCCAATCCATTGAGGGCCTGCATAGAACAAAAAAGTGGAGGAAGGAGGAATTCGCCCCTTTTTTTTCCTGCTCAACTACTTGAGCTGGAACATCTCATCTCATGTTCTCCTGCCCTTGAACTGGGATTTATACCACTGGCTCCCCCTGTTTCTCAGGCCGTGGTACTCAGACTGAATTATACCACTGGCTTTTCTGGGACTACAGCTGGCAGATGCAGATGAACTTCTCAGTTTATGTGTCAACTTGAGTGGGCCATGGGGTGCCCAGATTAAATATTATTTCTGGGTGTGTCTGTGAGGGTGTTTCAGATGTGATTAGCATTTGAATCAGTGGACTCGGTAAAGAAGATATTGACTTCTCCAGTGTGGGTGGGCATCATCCAATCCATTGAGGGCCTGCATAGAACAAAAAAGTGGAGGAAGGAGGAATTCGCCCCTTTTTTTTCCTGCTCAACTACTTGAGCTGGAACATCTCATCTCATGTTCTCCTGCCCTTGAACTGGGATTTATACCACTGGCTCCCCCTGTTTCTCAGGCTGTGGTACTCAGACTGAATTATACCACTGGCTTTTCTGGGACTACAGCTGGCAGATGCAGATGAACTTCTCATCCCCATAAAGGATCATGGGAACTTCTCAGCCCCCATACTTATGTGTGCCAATTCCTCAAANCAGGTCTATGACCTAGGTAACCAGCAAAGCGGTCCTTGGAGCCGTAGGTTGGAGAGCATGGCTGTGCTGGGCAGAAGCCCAAGGCAGACGCCAGCCAGGTGGTGCCCTGCATGCGCTCTAACTGCACCTACCCACGCACCTTATTTACAAAGAATGCGACGCACCACCACCAACCAGACCTAAGGTGAGGGGGCCTGATTAAATTATCCTGTTTTCCCAACAATGCGTATGTATATGGATATGTATATGTATATCTTATTGGTTCTGTATCTCCTATTGATTCTGTTTCTTTGGAGAACCCTGGCTAATACACTGACTTACTTAGCTCAGCAATTGTTTTTTTAGATATATCCATGTCACTGCATGTATTCATAGTTCATTCCTTTTTATTGCTGAGCAGTATTCCATTATCCATTCTGATGCTGAAGAATATTTGTGTTGTTTCCAGTTTTTGCCTATTACGAATAATGTTGTTGTGAACATTCGTGTCCAAGTTTTGTGTGGACATATGTTTTTATATCATTTGGGTAAATGCCCAGGAGAGGGATTGCAGTGTCATATGGTAAGTGTATATTTAACTTTATGAGAAACTGCCAAATCTTTTTCCAAAACCATTGCACAACTTTACATTTCTACCAGCAATGTATAATAATCTTGTTTCTCTACATTTTTTGTGTATTTTGGTATTGTCAATCTTTTTAATCATAAGCATTCTTGTGGGTATGTAGTAATATTTTATTGTTCCTTTAATTTGAATTTTTTTGATGAGGAATGATACTGAGTACTTTTCCATGTGCTTATTAGCCATTTGTATTCTTCCTTTGAGAAGTATCTGTGCAAGTATTTTTCCCATATTTAATTGGGTTTTTTGTCTTTTTATTATTGAGTTATAGAAGATTTTCATATATACTGATATCAGTTGTTTTTCATTTACTGGTTTTGTGATTATACTCTCCTAGTATGTGTCTTATCTATTCATTTTCTTAATAGTATTTTCTGAGGTGCAGAAAATTTTTATTTCAATGAAGTCCAACTTATCAATTTTTTTAAGATTAGTGCTTTCTTTGTGCTGTCTAAGAAATTTATCCTACCCTAAGGCTGTGAGGAAATTCTCCTGTGTTTTCTTTA
>NW_007730045.1:183860-185646 GCF_000696425.1 Galeopterus variegatus
TTACATTTTTAATGATTGACTTTAATGAATTGTTCAAAAGTAGGTATCGAAACATCTATGTGTCATACACTATTTCAGGTTCTTTAGACACATGATCAGCAAATCTCTTGCTTTTATTATACAAGGAGAGACAGAAAAACAAATAAGTAAACAATATATGCAATACAGTATATTATATATTATATTATATAATATATGCAATAAGTAAACAGTATATGCAATATATGCAATATAGCTTTATGTAGTAATAAAAGTTATGAAGGAAATAGTACTCCATAATGAATAGAGCAATGAATGGATGCATTTTTGATTGGGTGGTCAGGAAGCATCTCTGTGAGAAAGTGACAATTGAACATCTTAAATGATGTTAATAAGCAAGTCATAGTGGATATCTGAGGGAAGACCTTTCCAGGCAGAGGACTCAGGGGCAGAAATAAGCTTGGTGTATTGCAACGATAGCAAGAAGAGTTGTTGCTAGTTTTGCAATGTGATTTTGAAGTATTCTCACTTTATGGCTTCTATTTTCTCAAGGAATAAGAATTGAGATAATCATTTGAGTCTGAGTGTGATAGATGTTGGAGACAGGAGAAAGTATAAAATAGATTTTTTTTGAAACATGAGAGAGCAATCATATAAGAGAAGTGTGGCAATATTGCTTGGGCACTTGGGAGTGCTCTTTGAGATCTGATTTATGAATTTAAAAGTATTTAGTAATGACTGTGTATTTTACTGCAGCCAAATTCATCTGTCAGAGAGCAGGTGAAGAACTGGTATGGAGCTGGGTTTAGCAGTGAGTCTGCTTTTTTTTTCTATTCTTGGCAAGGATGACAGAGAAAGAGATGAGGGGAAGAGNTTTACTGCAGCCAAATTCATCTGTCAGAGAGCAGGTGAAGAACTGGTATGGAGCTGGGTTTAGCAGTGAGTCTGCTTTTTTTTTCTATTCTTGGCAAGGATGACAGAGAAAGAGATGAGGGGAAGAGTTGAAAATGCATGCAAAAGAGTGATTACAGGGATGTTTTTATGAGAAGTGAGAATATAAAGGAAATGAGGGGATTTAAAAAATTATGTCAATGAACTAGAAATCCAAATATCTTTGGAGTTCAGGTACTAAAATAGATGATCTGGAAAGATAGGAACTGGTAGAAAGCAGGCTGTTTGGTTATAGATTTTGGAAGTGGTGCACTGAGTAATTGGTAATGACAATTTTTATGACATGACCTTGGGATTAAATTGCTAAAATGAGGAGGAGAAAATCAATTGCTGGAAGTAAGGTAGTCAAGGAATGAGAGGCCAGAGTGTTGAATGGACATCGACATGGATGTTGAACTCAGTAACACATGACAGAAGTAATGNCAGAGTGTTGAATGGACATCGACATGGATGTTGAACTCAGTAACACATGACAGAAGTAATGGTGGAGGGGATGATAAATGAGAGAGAGGAATCCAAAGGTGAATGGTGAATATAAGCAAAGAATAGTACCCAAGGGTACAGTCTGTTGGAATGTTCTTTAAAGGTCTGTCTGGGTTTTTTCATGACAGAAGGAAGAAAAGGAGAAATTTTCTAGAAGCAACAATGAGTAGCAGGGAGGACACCTATTCTATCTCCAGGCCTCATGGTGTCACATGGCATAGGAGAGAAAAAAGCAGCCATTTAGAGCTACAGTGGAAGTAGTCTACTCAAGGAAGAACTATATTCTCTTAGATGAAAAAGTTGAAATTAGTATCTAGAGAAGAGTTAGATCCAGAGAAGAGTTATAAGAGTGAGTTTCAGAGAATACGGTGCA
>NW_007730045.1:186868-210314 GCF_000696425.1 Galeopterus variegatus
TCTAGAGAAGAGTTAGATCCAGAGAAGAGTTATAAGAGTGAGTTTCAGAGAATACGGTGCAAAAGTTTGGGAGATCAAAGAAGATGTTAGATTAGAGGATGGACAGATCTGTATAAAGGAATGAAACACGGGTGAGAAAGGGAGACTGGAGAAGTTTGGACTTCAAGCAGTACCCGAGCTAAGCAAAGATGTGAGGTATGATGAGTTTCCATCAAACTGAACAAAGTGTATGATCATTTCCAATCGTAGCTTTCTTCTCAGATTCGGTGTCTTATGCCATGTGTGGTGGTGAGTCAGGCAGTGCTGAAGTCGGGAGAGGCACAGTTTGACCAGGAGCACTTCGAGCTCTGTAGGCCTCTTCCATGTTGATGAAATGCATGATGAATGAGGCAAAATCTCATGGACCTCACACACTTATGGGTGGACGTCAAAAAAGAATCAATCAGTTTAAAATGCTGAGGGTGTGTGTATGAACACTCTTCTTTTAAACACACACACACACACACACACACACACACAGCATGTACAGAAATAGGAGAAAGTCAGGGTTTAGCTAGGTAGAGTAATGGAGTCTTCTGGACTAGGTGGTAACTGCTTTCAAAGCATTATGCTTATGGAAATTAGTGAGTTCTGTAAGAAGAAAGAGGGCCTTGACTTCTAAGAAAGGGGTGGTAGATTTGCTGCTTCTCCATGCACAGAACACATGGATATATGTACGTGTGTGCTGCTGTGGTGAGGCATGTCATGGTGAACGCAGATGGATTGGTTCAAGTACTTTTTTTCTGGGGAAATAGGCTTTGTTTCTTTTTTGTAAAAATGACAAAATGGGGAAGTGGCAACTCTGTAACTTGGTGTCTGCTGCTGTGCAGCCACATACACACAACTTTTAGCCTGATTTTTAGAGTTGTAAGTAATTTTTTATTTTGTTTTTATTTATTATTATACAATGTAGTTGATTTTTGTGGCCCTTTACCAATTCTTCCCTTTAACCCCTCCCTCTCCTCCTTTCCTACCCCCATCAACATCATATCTGTTCTCTTCTTTTAACAAATTCAAGAAATTATTGTGATGGTTGTGTCTTTTTTTCCCTCATATCTGTTCTCTTCTTTTAACAAATTCAAGAAATTATTGTGATGGTTGTGTCTTTTTTTTCCTATTTATTTGTTTATTTATTTATTTATTTATTTTTATTAGCTCCCACATATAAGTGAGGACATGCAGTATTTCTCTTTCTGTGCCTGGCTTATTTCACTTAATATAATTTTCTCCAAGCTCATTTATGTTGCTGTAAATGGTAGTATTTCATTTTGTTTTATTAGCAGAGTAGTATTCCATTGTGTATTTCCTCCATGACTAGCAGCTGAGACCTTCTTTGAGAACTGAAGTGATAGTGTAGACATGCAGGGGAGATACACTGCTGGAATTTGTATCCTGCCTATTATGTAAAATTATTTTTCAGAATTAAATTTGAAAAAAAAAAAAGAAAGAGAAGCTTGGGTATGCATGGACTTAAACTAATTTGAGACACCTTATTGGTCAATTGTTAGGATGTGGTTTTTTTTTTTTTTTAATTATTCCAAGTAATTCAACACCATTGGAAATGGCATAAATGGTAAGGACAGTAAACCTACAAAAATGAAGACTGACAATCAACACTATTATATATAATATTAACTATTATTATTATTGATACATAAATAATATCTCATTAGAGTACATTATGTCTCCACATAGGCCAAGCCTATTGTTTGCAATATAATTTTTCACACTTATGAAAAATAATAGTTGCTCACAAAGATTTTAAAAAGCATATTCTATGTACTTGTTTATTCAAGGGATTAAAATCTGCTTCATCAAATATTTAAGAATAGCTTTAATCCAAGAAACATCTTTTTAATTCATGTTTACTCTTTGGTTTTCCTTTGTCGGCTTGAGAGATAAAATAATAAAAAGGAAAAAAAATCTCCATAATATAGTAATAAATACAGAAGAAAATATGTATTTATTATTAATGTGTTTGGGGATGAAAAATTGATGTCTTGCGATCATATCCTGGAGAGCAGTCATCTCCCTGTTTTCTGCTTCCTTCCTCATTGCCAGAGCTCTTCTGTTCTTACAGCTTAGACCATTGTGTTTCTGCAGCTGCCCTGTAATTTTAATTCTCTGCTTAAAACCCCTTTCTCTCCGCTCAGCAGCTCCTCTCTACCTGACACTCAGATGTAACAACTTAGATGTTTTTTTTCTCTTTGCAAGTTAAACATGGAAAAGACAAAAATAGAAAAGCTCATTAATCGATATAAGAAAAACATGTCAGAGAGAGAATGAAGTTACGTTATAAGGGCAGGCACAGTGTTGATTTTTAACAAGTTGACCCAGGATCATCCTTCATTAAATAGTTGTAATGTAGTTCACAGTTTGGATCATGCAAATATTATGAAATTCTTATGTGACTTATACATTTATTATTAATGAATGATAATGTTAGTAATAAACTTGAACTAGACTCAGCTGCTTCATTTGGCAATATAATAATGTTAATAAACCCCATGTTTGATAAATAGGCAAAAAAGCAGTAAAAACAATTTGCCAAAAGTCCCATTTCCCACTTGATATGACAGCTTTCTTAATCTGTTTTCTATGCCTTTCCTCATTTTCTCATTTATTGCAACAGTTTCTGATTTGGGAAGTAAGCAACATTACCTGTAAAGTTGTAATTAAATTTTTCCTGAAGTTTAATCACCAAAGAGTTGGGCTCAGAGGCAAAGCAAATGTATAGTGGTATAGCAAGTGGGAATTCTCTTAACTTATTCGGAAGAATACAACAAACCTGACCTGCTTAATCTGAAATGGGAGAAGGAAGTGTAGCCTTGCTAAAGCATGTCTCACAGGTGAGTAAATGTAACAGAATACATTCTTTTTAGTGGTGTCTAGGGTAATTTTTTGAGATATTAATTTGTTATTTATTCTCTGTATTTTTTTCTTTTTTTATTGTTCGGTTCCTAGAAGGTAGCAAAGCCTTTGTACTTCCCTTGGTTGTGTCACAGGGTGGAAGAGGAATTGCTTATAGACTCTAAAGCATGACAGAGAGATAGAAGAACTTCATTGAGCTTGGACAAAGAGGATCTCAGTAACAACCATAGTGGCTGTGAGTCTGGAGGGGTCTTTTCAGTAGTTTTGTCATTGATAATACTCCAAGGACCTTTGCAGGATAGTGGGTAGGAGAATCTTCCAAATAACTGAGATTAAATTTCCCACCAGTTTGGCAGGATGGAACTGGTAAATGGAATGAATTTTATTTATCTATTTGTTATTGTTGTTATAATAACTATTATTATTTATTTTTCCCTTAGGGCACCAAATGGACTAATCATAATCTTTGGTTCATGATATACTTCCATTATTGCTTATTCATGACCTTCATAGGTTCATGTATTTATTAACAATATTATGGAATTATATAAATCCATTACCTGAATCAAAAACTGGAAACTTATTAATAATCAACATACATGTATATACTCCTCGTTATTCCATTTTTTCTGTCTGCCCTTGGAATAGCCTTTATTTTGAATTTTATTTTTATTCTTATCCTGTCTTAAAATCATTACATATGTGTATATACATACATACATACATATATGTATATTCCTAAAAATATTTTGTTTAGTTTGGCTTCTTCTTGAATTTTATAAAAAGGATACTATAATGTATGGATTTTCTTGGACTTGCTTCTTCCACTCATCATTGTCATAACAATAATAAGATTCATTCATGTGTTACATGTAGTTTAATTCACTAATTTTCATTGATATTTAACATTTCTGTGATTATGCTACAGATTATTCAAACTGTTGTCAATGAGCTTTTTAATTGTTTCCAGATCTGTATTATCATGAACAGTGCTGCTAGGTGTTTTCTGGTACACATTTGCTAAACTTCTCTTGGGTAAATACCTAGAAGTGAAATTGCTGGTTCATTGGGTGTGCAAATATTCAACTTTATAAGATAATGCCAAATTGTTTTCCAAAGTGATTATTCCAATTTACATCTCATCAGCAATGTGTGAGACTCCACTGATTCACAGTCTCTGCAATACTTGATATTGTCAGCTTTTTAGTTTTTGCCTATTGAATGAACATAAAATAACTTTTCTTGCTCTTGTTTCACATTTTCCTGAGTACTATTTAGATTGAGCAACACTTTATATGCTTTTTAGTCAGACATATTTTCTCTTCTGTGAAATGCCTTTTGACCCATTTTTATTTCTTATTATTGACTTGTAGGAGTTCTTTACTTATAAGTAATACCAAAATCTTAATCTTCTCTTTCCTACTAGGTGTTTCTGTGGAAGTTAGAGAAATCATTTTCTACTCTAAGATCAGAAAGATATTCGTCCATATTTTCATATTATAATTTTAAACTTGTTATTTCAATAGCATATCACCACTTCTATTCAACATTAGGTAGCAGTTTCAACCAGTTCCATAGACAAAGGAATGAATGAAAAGTTATAAGGGTAGAAAAGGAGGGGAAAAAAAACTGTCATTTTTGGATGATATGACTGTGTGCCAAAATTGAGTTAACAAATTATAAGAATAATAGGGGACTTGAGCAAAGTGGCTAAACATAAGATTAATATACAGAAGTTGATTATACTTCTATAAACTAGAAACAAACAATTAGAATAATAATAACTATGAAGATACCACTTACAATTAAAAATATAAAGTATAATATTCAGGAATAAATCTAACAAAAGATATGCAAAACCTGTGTGTAGAAAACTAAAACGTTTCTGAAGGATATTAAAAAAAACAGTAAGTGGAGAAGTATCAGTTGTTCATCTGTGGAAAGATGTCATAAAGATCTTACATCTTATTCAGATCTATATATTTAGTGTAACTCCAGTCAAAATCCCCAAAGAATTCTTTGTATAATTCAGTAAAAGTCCAAAATAGCCAAAATAATTCCTAAAAAATGAAAACGTGAAGCATGTGCTCTTATAGATAGAAAGACATATAGAGCTATATTAATTAGCATGTATTATTCACACAGGAGAGATAAATTCATGCATGATATAGAATACTGTATAGAGCACAGCAAAAGACTCTTGCATGTATAGAACTTTGATATTTGATAGAGGTGACATGAACGATCACTTGGGAAAGGAGTTATTATTAATAGTTACCGTAGAAAAAGTTGGTTATGTACATGGAAAAAGCATGAAAATTAATCTCTACCTTATACAAAAAATAACTTTCTACAGATTAGGAATTTAAATGGCAAAGGCAAAATTTTTAAACTTTCAGGAAAGTTAATTTGTTTTAGAGAAAGTACTGTGAGATTTCTGCATACCCAGATTTGTAGTAACAAATTCATACCTGGCTTAATTTCAGGTATTGATCCAATATTTACTACTGGACACAGATTCTAGAGAATCTCTTGAATAAAAAATTAAGTTTCTGTTTCCTTTTATAAAATGATGCTCACCTTTTCTCCATTGCGCTCCTTGATTACCAGAAGAAAATTCTAAGTTTGTTATTAATGTTCTTAACCCTTGCAAATTTTTTTGTAAATAAAGAAGGGTATATGCAGGGGAGACAAGGGGCTGTTGGAGCAGTGCTAAGGAAAGCAAGAGGCAGCAGACATGGAAAATTTTGAGTTCTGAATATGTATTAACAGTTCTTATGTGTGACAGGTACTGTTAGTTGACTCTCTGAACACCCATTCCAACTTCTTTTCACTTGCCTTCTGCCATTTGGAAGTTCTAAAGCTAACAGCTTATCTTCTGAGACTACTTTTTAACTAGGGGTGGTTGTGTGACTCTGTTCTGCCCAATGAGACAGAAGCGTTGAAGTCTGTCGGTGCTGCCTCTTCTCTTTCCTCCTTTCTGCTGTCTGGAGCACACAGCCACCCCAGAGCTGTAGCAGCCGTTACTACGGGTGACAGCAGAAGAGGAAGGGGCCTGCTTTTTTGATGGAATTCTTGGGCCCCTACACACACCCTAGACCTACTTACCTATAACCTTTTGTTACATAAGGAGAGTAAACCCGTTTCTATTGTTACCATTTATTGGGCTTTCTCATACTTATTACTAAATGCAATTCTAATCAACACTATAAATGATACTAATTCACATGTGTGTACCTAAATACAGTGATTATCATTCGTTGATATAAATGTATGCAACTTCAGTGTATCTCTCTCAGAATTTAACAATTCTGGTAGACAAATATTAAATAGTAAAGACATAAAGGAATTGAGTCACACAATTAATACATTGATTTACAGTGGTCTCCTCTTACCTGTGGGGTATATATTTCAAGACCACTAGTGGATGCCAGAAACTGCACATAGTACCAAACCCTGTATACACTGTTTTTTTTTCCTGTACATACATACCTATAATAAAGTTTAATTTATAAATTAGGCACAGTAAGAGATTAACAATGATAACTAATAATAAAACAGAATAATTATAACAATAGACTATAATAAAAGTTATGTGAATATGGTTTCTATCTTAAAATATATTATTGTACTGTACTTACTTGTTTTCAAACTGTGGATAAGGAGGACTACTGTAATAGGTATGAATAGAACCTTATAATCCTCAACAAAAGAATTAATAGTTTTTATATATTCTGGAAGTTTCACAAAAACTAATTATGAGTTTGACCACAAAAATGCTGAAATTTTTAATGGTATTGTCAGCTTTTCATGGCTCACATTCTCTGGTCAAAAACCTATAATATTCGAAATAAATAGTAAATAGATAAACAAATTCTGACTACTTGGAAACATACTTCTAGAAATATTGTGTTGGGTCAAATGAGGAAATAATTAAGGGAATTACATGCTATATCCAGGAAGTAATGACAGTAAGAATACTTCATCCCCCAAACTATAAAACACAGCAGAAAGCTGCTCTCAAAAGAAAATCAATTACTTAAATTCTCTCAATATTGAAGAAAAGTATAGAAAATAAATACAGTAAGAATTCTTTTTAAGAAATTAGAAAAGGAACACCAAAAGAAGCCAAAGGAAAATAGGGATAGGAAATTTTTAAAAAATCCCAACTGAATTTAATAAAATAAAAAACTCAAAACTCTATAGTAAAAAAATAAAATCTAAAAGATTTTTTTGAAAAAAATAATAAATCAGATAAGCCTGATTATAAAAAAGAGAGATAAAACAAAAATATTTGTAAGATGAGGAATGGGAAAGTTGACATAATAGGTCAGATGAGGAATGAGAAGAGGTTAAAAAGAATTATAGAAGACTGCATATATTTTGACAACGAATCTAGACACCTAGAGGAGATGGATGCTTTTCCAGCAAAAGATAAAATACCAAATTTGACCTAAGAAGATACAGGATCCTTGAATAGAACAATTACCAAAGACAAGATTGAAAAGGTGAATAAAGATGTACCATTCAAAAAGGCTCCAGGGCCAGATGGTTCTCAGCCAAGTTTTATATAACCTTTAAAGAAGAGTTTATTCCAGGTTATTTAAACTATTTCAAGTCATAGAAAAAGCTAGAAACTTTCCTCATTTATTTTTATAAATCTCACAGACGATAATAAAACTTTATCTAGTACCAATACAGTACCCAAACAACACAAAACCCATTTAGCGATATATGCAAAATTCTAAATAAAATATTGGCAAATGGATTATATCAAAAGAATAATACATTATCACTAAGAGGCAACTCAGGAATTTGAAAGTGATTCAATATTAGAATATCATTATGATATCAATAAATTTAAGAAAAAAAGCATACGGTCATATAAATAGGGGCTGAAAAGGTATTTGATAAAATAAAGCAGTTTTTCCTAATAAAAACTCAGTAAAACTGCGGGGAAAAACTACTTACTTATGCTAACATATTTTACTGTATACCTACAGCAAGTACCATTCTAAACAGCAACATATTTCTAAACTGTCAAAATTTTTCTATTTAGTCAAGAATGAAAATAATAGCTAGCACTTCCTTAGTGCTTACCATGTACAAGGATGTTTCTAGGTACTTCACATGCATTAATTTTCACAAAAAATTATATGAGATAGATATTATCATAATCCACATGTTACAGATGGGAAAATTGAGGCACAGAGAAGTTAAATAACTTGTCCAAGAGCACACAAACAGCAAGTGGTGAATTTGTGGTTCAGACACATGCAGTTGTGCTCCACATATCATGCTTTTAGCCACTATGCTGAATAGTTTCTGCAATTAACTAGAGATTCCTGTTATCACTGTTACTATTTCACATTATTTGGAAGTGCTAGCAACTGTGATAAAACAAGGAAATTAATGAAACATTAATGTTGAAAAAGAAAGGATAAATGAACATGTTGAGATTGTATTCCTTAAAAACCAAGAAGCATCTAGTAAAATACCACAAAATTAATATAGATATTTGGTAAGGTAACTGGACAAAAGATAAAATTGTTTTTCTCTATTCTTGCAATAAAGATCTAGAAATGGAAACATGGGAAAATATTTTACTCACAACAGTCATACAAACATATGCACAGAAAGAAAACAATTTTTTAAATTGGCAAAAATTTGATAAGAAAATCACAAGATATATATTAGGAATCTATAGTCTAATTAGAAAATATACTAAGAAAATTTGAACAAATGGGAAAAAATGTCAAGTGGAAAGACTAATTATTATTTAATGTCCTAATTCTCTAAAATTAATATATAATTTTAATGAAATTTGAGTAACGAGATTTTGGGGCATTGGATAAAATCATCTTAAAATGTAGATAAAAAAGTAAATGTCCTAAAATAGTCAGAAAAAGTATGAAATGGATTAAGAATGATGGGAAATTCCCTTACCAGGTATTTATCAAACCATAATCAATATGGGCATAAGGGCAAAACAAATAGTTTGAAACTCAAAAATAAATCTCAGGGTATATGAGAATTTTACATTTTAAGAGTGAAGGTTCAAGTTAATGGGAAAAAGATGGATCATTTAATAAATGGTAATGATGCAATCACTTGTCTGAGTAGAATAAAAAATGTAGGGTTGTCTTTAATTGGCTAGTCTGTGCAGGTAGAATAGTGACTTGTTTGCCTATAACCAAGATGATCATACAAGTTCAAATCCTTCCTATCCTAAAATTCCCCAGGATATTCAAACGGCTGTATCTGGTCTTCAATTTGCCCTTGGGGACAGGGAGAGCTTGGTTGTACCCCTAATGATCTTTCTCCTTAAAACAGCTGAGGTAGGCGTGTAGGGAGAGGAAGGGATCAGAGAGCACAGAGGGAGAGAGCAGCTCCATGACTTTATACAAGGTTTTACATTTATATTTAGTTTCCAAAAGTGCAGCGGCTGCTAGCAGCTCAACCAAACTTGCAATTTTTTTGTCCCTACCCATCCCAAGCCCCAAGTTGAGTGGCAAGGTCATCATTAGTGGCACTGTATATTTCTGCTTTGGAGACCCCTTTACTCAAAAGTCACAGCCACATTGTTTTCTGAATGTAAACATCAGTGAATTGAGGGACCCATTGAGTCAGCAGATTTCTTCAGGCAGAGTGGGAGATAAAGTTTCCCCCAGAGGAATAGCGTCCATTTTTTCATGTAAAGTTGAGATGTCACTCAGGCCATGCCAGCTGTGTTCTTCAATGTACCATTTTCATTTGACAATGAAGGCTTATTAGGCCCTTCCCATCTTGTTAGTTGTTGAGTGTGAGTTGATCCACCCCCAAATGGGAATATCAGGCCCTGCAGAGTTACAAGGCCTCCAAGGGTCAGGCATTCAATTTCAGCAAATGCTCAGTAGTAAGCTAGGATGTTCTTGGTTTATACAAGAACAAGAACAAGGCAACAAGTTTAAAACCACAGGGGCTCCTTTGGATGGTGAATGCTGCATTCAATTTCAGCAAATGCTCAGTAGTAAGCTAGGATGTTCTTGGTTTATACAAGAACAAGGCAACAAGTTTAAAACCACAGGGGCTCCTTTGGATGGTGAATGCTTCTTATTGCCAGAGGCTTCAATTGGAAAAATCAGCAGTGACAGTGACTTGTAGCTTAAAAACGTTATTAGGGGTACAGGGCTCCAAAGTTGACAGCCTGCCACAGCCTGCTGGAGAGCTTCCAAAGCAGCCTGTTGGTTTGGGTTCCTACTCAAAGGATGCTGATATAAACACCCAACACCATTGTTGAAGGCCCAAGTGAGTCACATACTGTCCCTCCTACCAAAGAGTCTAATACAGTGTTCTCCTTTTTGGTGGTTGGAGGCCAGAGACAGCAGTTTTTCTTTGACTGCCAAAGGGATTGAATATTGAAAATCTGCCCACATAGTAGTGCCAAGAAACTTTACTCTGTTAGCAGACCCCTGAATTTTGTCAAGTTTTATTAGCCACCCCTGCTGGTAGAAGTGTGATGACACTGCAGTTAGAGTAGTTAAAACTGGGTCTTCTCACTTGTCAACTAAGGAGTATTATCTACATAGTGAAAGCTTTGGATATCAGAGGGTAGAGGCATTTTTAATATTCCTGATTTACCCACAGGTGGCAAATGGCAGGGGAGTTTGGGTACCCCTGGGGGAATATTGCAAATCAATGTTGGGAGACTTGCTGCATGAATATGAATTGATTTTGGTCCTAGGATGCCAGGGAGCTAGAAAAGGTGCAATGTCTAAGACAGCATAGCAAGTGCCATCAGTTTGTGCAGTGGACTCAATTACAGTTATGATGTCTGTAACAGTCAGGGCTATGGAAACAACAGTGAAATTCATTAAGTCTCAAGCTCCCATTAGCCTTTTTCACTAGCCATATAAGGCTATTATATTGAGATATTGCATCTCTTACAATCCCTGCTTCCTTTAAATTGAGGCTTAAAGGCTGTGATTTCTCTTTTTTTCTCCTGGGATATTATACTGCTTCTGCTGGACCTGGGAGAGAACAGGGAGATGATTTGAGAAGCAATTTACAGTTCTTTATCACTATTCTGCATGTGGCTCTTCTCAACTGGGAAATTCCTTCTGGCATTTATAGGATAGGGAAGTACAAACATGTAACACCTCAATTCTTACTATACATTCAGATGTAGAAGCAATAGTAACAGTACATTCAATTGGCCCAAAGTTCCCTAAGGTGCCACAAAGTCTTTTCTTCATCCCTGTCAACCCAGTTCAAACCCCCTTAACTGGGTCTAAGTACTTTTTCCTTCCCCAGGTCCAGGTAGAATAGTGACTTGTTTGCCTATAACCAAGATGATCATACAAGTTCAAATCCTTCCTATCCTAAAATTCCCCAGGATATTCAAACGGCTGTATCTGGTCTTCAATTTGCCCTTGGGGACAGGGAGAGCTTGGTTGTACCCCTAATGATCTTTCTCCTTAAAACAGCTGAGGTAGGCGTGTAGGGAGAGGAAGGGATCAGAGAGCACAGAGGGAGAGAGCAGCTCCATGACTTTATACAAGGTTTTACATTTATATTTAGTTTCCAAAAGTGCAGCGGCTGCTAGCAGCTCAACCAAACTTGCAATTTTTTTGTCCCTACCCATCCCAAGCCCCAAGTTGAGTGGCAAGGTCATCATTAGTGGCACTGTATATTTCTGCTTTGGAGACCCCTTTACTCAAAAGTCACAGCCACATTGTTTTCTGAATGAGGCTGTTCGATCTGCACCCTTTGTCAACTTGTGCTTGACTCATACAAAATGACTTTTTAAAAAGAAGTGCACTTTAGTCTAGGTCAAGGTTAGCTGGTTAGTTCAGTTGGTTAGTGTGCAGCCTTATAACACCAAGGTCACGGGTTTGGGTCCCTGTACCGGCCAGCTGCCAAAAAAATAAATAATATTCTAGGTCAGTTGCTGCTCCATCATTATAACATCTCTTAAATTCTTGCCCAGTTGTAACTTACAGCTAGGAGAGTTTTTCAGAGCATAAGACCATACAAATATATCTAGAGTCTTTTGGGTTAGTTTTTCATTATTCAGTGCTTCATCAGCATTATAAACCCAATGCAGGGTAGGAAGAGCCTGAATACTAGTCAATGACTCATCTGTGGTTTCCCCTTGTAGTTTGTCTCTCAAGGAAATTTTCCCAAGAGGATCAACGGTCCCTCATAGCAGCCAACACCCATTGAAAAAACTGAGTCATTTTTCTGTCATTTTGAATAGATCTAAGTCCTGTTTGTTTGCCTGCAGGTGGGGCTGAGGCACAAGATAGCCCAGCTGTCACCATTCTTCCTTAAGAAGCATTATGCATCCCACACCTGAATCCCAGGTGATACAGCTGGAGCCCTAACAATTAGCTTGGTTTCTGCCACAGTGGTTGCAAATTTGCCCCTTTCACAGTCCATATAGATGTTTGTTTCTGTAATTGCTGTTTGAAAGGGGCAGAACCTTTTGCACATCTAGGATGAATCTTAGTACTAGTTGTCACAGGCATATAGCCCAGTTGATAAGGAGGTCCAGCTACCTGAAGAAGACTTAACGACAACCTACACACTTTCTGGGCAGCTGTCTGTGAACCAATTTCCCAGTACTTAGTCTGCAACCATTTCCTTAATTCTTCCTCATTGATAGTAAAGTAGAAGACTGTAAACCAGTTTATCTTCTGCTCTAGAGAGAGATATTATTCCCTATCTGCCAAGACTGTTTTCTTTACAAATATCCCTGGAAAGGTAGTCTGGAACAAAAGATAGTCAGTTGTCACTCTGAACACATGCAAGATTGTCAGAGACCCATGGAGAATCATCTCCTGACAATGAATTTATAATCTTTGCCAGAACGGAATAAAATTGAGAGAGACCCATGGAGAATCATCTCCTGACAATGAATTTATAATCTTTGCCAGAACGGAATAAAATTGAGGAGAACTAAAATTTTGTGGCATCTGCTGTAAATTGGATGCCCCTTCCCCAAATCTCATTGAGGCTTAATCCCCACTGTAACTGTTGAGGGTGGGAAATCCTGTTATGGTAATTGAAAGGTGGGGCTTTGAAGAAGTGATGAGATTGTAGGACCGTGCTGTAGTGAATGGGTTAATAATGGTAGTCATGGGCATGGTTCTGGGGCTTTAAAAGGAGAGTGCATAAGGAACCATCCCTCTCTCTCCGCTCCACCATTTTACAATGTGATATCCTGCCATCATTGTCACCACCACCAAGGACTTCACCAAATGTGTTCCCTGGACTTTGGACTTCCCAGACTCTGAAACTATAAGGAATGAATTTTGTTTTCTTTATAAAACACCCAGTTCTGTGTATTTTGTTATAAGCGACAGAAATGGACTAATACAGTATCTAAATCAAAGGAAACATTAAAAAGAACAATGAATTTAGAGAACTTATTTGATAAAAACTATTATGATTTACAGAGAAGAGACTATTGAACGTATCAGCAATTTCAAGTATATAATATGTGAATAAATTTGATTCATTTTGAAGAAGTTTGCAGGTAATTTCATGAACAGGTAATTGTAAGACATTGATTTCTTTTTAGAAAAATACTAGCAATCCATTATTTTTAATGGATGTTTCTCAGAAACTGGTTAATTATTCTCCTATTCTCCTATATTTTAAATATTCAGATAATTAATATAAAAGTTTTGAAACATTTGCTTCAAATATATACAGATACATCACTTTTATTTTCATAAAGAATTTTAATTTTGAAAATAGCTTCTGAATAGAACCATTTATAAATCCATTAATATAATAATAAACAACTTATAGTCACTAAATAAATGTCTTCCAAAACAATATAAAATTTTAATTACTTTAGGTTTCTGTGTATCCTGGTTTGCATGATGAATTATCTGTTCATCTGAGTACCAATGGACGGTATCTGGTGAGAGGAAGAAACTGAGTAATTGCAGGACACCAGTGGGGAGTGCAGAAGTTTTCAAAACCTTCCAAGAGAAATGTGAAAGTGGTCCATACAATATCTGCACAGAACAGTGCTGTTCAATTCATTTATATGAGGGTTCAAAAAGGTTCGTATTATCTTTCAATTCTATTTTTCCCTGAACTTTTTGAATTACCTTCATATTTTCAGCAATTATCCAGAGGATCGTTGAATTTTTCAGTTAGAAGGTAACAGAATTCATTTAATGTTCAATTTAATGCAATATCTTTTTAAACACCCTTTACAGATTTAAATTTTACTTAAAAAGCATTAAATCTATTTTAAAACAATTCAGGGGGCATGTGAAAAAGTAATATGTTGAATATATTCAATATAAAAGTATATTCTATTTATACTGCTTCTGTTCAATTGCGAGAATCAGACGTATGCTCTCTTAGGTTTGACTTTTGGTCTTTCAGCTGAATGTAGTTTTATTTGACTCTTTTTAATTAAAAAGCTGCTTTAATTTGGGGCATTTTCTACACCTGTGATGTCAGCTGCCTGATGTCTTCTTTCTTTCCATAATTGCTTTGAATTTTAACAGCACTTTTGGTTGCTGAGTAATTTAATTTAGTCATGATGATTAGTATGATGGGGGCACAGCAAAGTTATTAAAAAACGCTCCTCTGGGTTCAGACAAAACCAGGTTTGAGTTCTAGTTGTACCTCTTACAAGCCATGCGACTTCAAGTTATTTGATCCCTCTAAGTCTCAACTGCCTTACCAATAAAATGGAGAAAATAAAGACAATACTTTCTTCATGAACTGCTGTGAGGATAAAATGAGGTAATATATGCTAAAAGCTTAGCACAGTGCTTAGCATGTGGTTCATACTGCTAAACATGACGGTTGGTGATGAGTATGATGACATCAACATAAAAGAAAAAACAAAGGTCTGAAAAACTCAGTGTAGTCTTAATTTAAAACAGGGCATTAGTGTCAGAGTCTAATTTTAACTTTGTTTATTTTATTTATGAATTTGTATATTGCCTTGCATTTCATGGGATTATTTCAGGAGGATACCTGATGACGTCTACCAGTGGGTCATTTTCTCACCTGAGAGAATCTAGTAAGTGGGAGAAAGGAATGAATGATTTGAGTGGGAAAGAATGGTGTTTGGATGGATGGACAGAATCAGTACATCTTTGCCCAAGTGTGATTTTTGCAGCCTGCTGATTTTTTGAAAGCAGTTTGCAAAGCTGGGATAACTAATCTGAACCATAGCCCTATTAGTAAAGTCAATATTTTTATTCCTGTTTTACAGGTAGAGGAAGTGAGCCAAGACATGGTAAATGTCTCTGTCAAGGTTATACAGAAAGTCAGGGCAGAACTACACATTTATTTCAGAGTATTGGTTCCAAAACCATAGGTTGTATAATTCTGGCAGTGTAAAAATAACTGAAAACAGTCTATGTGCTGACTGTTTTTAAAATAAAAATAATGCAAATATCATTTTCGAAGTCTCCAAGTCAATGTCACACCTTGATTAGAAATCACTGATTTCTAACATTATTATGCTGGTGGTAGTTGAAGCATGAAGGAAAATATATTTGCAAAAAGAAACTACTAATTGTATTGATGAAGCAACCTTTGGAAAGGGACTGGAGCTGGAGGGAGAGGTATCGTAGAAGAGGGAATTGATTTAATACTTTTAACACATTTATACCTGATGCATTTTAATATTGAACTGAAATTTGTGAAAAAAAATATTACTGGTGGGGTTTTCCACTGACATAACTGGCAGTTCTGAATTTCCTTCTTCATTTGCAAATGCAGCTCATCTGGGTCTCTATGGCTAAATGAAAAGGGAGTCAGCTAGCCAGAGTGAAGTCACTACAAAATATAGTAATTCTTGTCCAGTAGGAAAGAGTTATTTATTTCTTCTTTAAAGCAGGGTGTGGATAGACACTTTAATTAGAAGTACATCTAGATGCAGGGAATAATGATATTTCCTTTCTCTATTTTAGTCTTCAGTCTTTTACTGAAATGTGTGATCAGCAGCTCCTGGAAACCATTTTAAGTTGGCATAGATGGATCTTCCTTGTCTAAATTTAGCAGGATTGTCAAAATTTTAGTAGTCTGTTTTACCCACTCAAGGTTAACTTCCTACTTAGCATTGGCTAACTGGCTGTTGTTTCTGTGAAATGTATAGTTTTGCTTTCCAAGAGAAAAGAGTTGGCAGTGGGGTATACTCAGCTCTGAACCAGCTCCCATTCTGGGATTAGACATTATTGTCATCTTCTAGGAGGAGATAAGCCAGGCATGTACAGACAAGTCCTCTATAAAAGCCCTCTATAGAACATATCCACTTTCAGTATTGCTATTTCAGATAAGTAGCACCACCACTTTGTATAAAAATTTTCCAGTCGCTAAATTTGGTTGAAAAAATCATACTCCATTTGGATGGTGGTAAAAGGATATCATCCTGGTGACATCTCATATAATAAAAATAGTCTCATGTGGATAGCTAATTTAAGAAAGAAAAATCTGTCATGCTTTGGGGCTAATTTCAAATACTGCTTTTGCATTTAACAATGGCCATATCAACAATCCAGATTCTGTCACTATTCACAATAGGAATTTGAAATTTACTTGGTCAATACATCTATTATGTCTATAAATTATCACATTGGAGTCCAAACAGTGCACTGATTATTTCCCCCATTAATCAGGTGACTTAATGAAAAGGGAGCCGCCCCCATCCCAGCTCCATTGCAAATCCCCTGCACAGTCTGGTTCCCACCGCTGTCTCAGGGTTCATCTCCTGCAACTGTATCTGCTGCTTCCTGAACTAGCCACATCCACTTTTGCATGAGCCCGGACAGGGACTTCTTCTCCTTCCCCTGGGATAGCTCCTTTGGTTGGATTTCTGAGTTGCACCCTCATAGACCCTACCAAAAAGCAACCTAGCTCCCTCTCTGTGTAATTATATCCTTTTTGGTAGGAATATTTGATTAATTTCCTCCACCCCTTCCTCCAGACTATAATCTCTTTAAGAGCAGAAAACATTTATTGTATCCACAGCACTTAGTCCAGTGTCTGGCAGCTACAAAGAGGAAACAATAAGTATTTAAGTGAATAACTGAATAAGTGAATGTTAGGAGAACTTCCTCCAAATCATGTGTCAATAAAATGCAGAAGAGGCGCCTGTGTCTCCTAGTGGCCTATCTGAGATAATGGAAAACAGAAAAGGCGAAAACTTTGAAGACAAACTTCTCCAGCCTCACAATATTGCTTGAGGGTTCACTCTGTTACTGAGTACCCAGGTGCCTTGGGACATGTTTACATCATTAGTGTCAGATTTATATCAGTAATATATTGTGTAGATCCTGATCTATAAAATAACTTTTCCACAGTAACTCCTCTGGTAATGGAAGTGATTTTTCTCCAGCAGGGCTTGATAAACTTAACTACAACTCAGGGTTAGAGAACTAGAAGGAGCCCCGAAAGAGAGGCACAGCCAAATGGAAATAACTTCAGAGCTGAAGTGTATATGTGAGGTTCGGATTTCAGGGTCACAGTGCAGGAGTGTTCAGAATGCCTGTGCTGGGGCCGGCCCGTGGCTCACTCAGGAGAGTGTGGTGCTGATAACACCAAGGCCCCGGGTTCGGATCCCACATGGGGATGGCCGGTTCGCTCACTGGCTGAGCGTGGTGCTGACAACACCAAGTCAAGGGTTAAGATCCCCTTACCGGTTATCTTTGAAAAAAAAAAAAAAGAATGCCTGTGCTGGGGCCGGCCCGTGGCTCACTCAGGAGAGTGTGGTGCTGATAACACCAAGGCCCCGGGTTCGGATCCCACATGGGGATGGCCGGTTCGCTCACTGGCTGAGCGTGGTGCTGACAACACCAAGTCAAGGGTTAAGATCCCCTTACCGGTTATCTTTGAAAAAAAAAAAAAAGAATGCCTGTGCTGGGGCCGGCCCGTGGCTCACTCAGGAGAGTGTGGTGCTGATAACACCAAGGCCCCGGGTTCGGATCCCACATGGGGATGGCCGGTTCGCTCACTGGCTGAGCGTGGTGCTGACAACACCAAGTCAAGGGTTAAGATCCCCTTACCGGTTATCTTTGAAAAAAAAAAAAAAGAATGCCTGTGCTGAAAGATGGGGGTCCAGGTAGGCACCCCCACCACCAACCCTTTCCTTCACTCTGCTCCATCTGTGTAATGAGTAGGGTCACTAAGCAGACATCTTTGGTCCCAAACTTCTGGAAACCAAGGCAGTGGCATCACTGGGGGTCACATGTGGAGGACAGGTGAAGGTGTACAGCAGAAAGGAGATCTCACTGGTAAAAACACATGTAGTTCTCTTTGGTAGCTGCATTTTTCAAAGTGTAATCCTAGGAGTTCTGGTATCAGATTCAACTGTGTGCTTGTTAAAAATTCAGATCTTGGGCCAGCCCGGTGGCGCACTGCTACAGTGCGCCGCTTGGGAGCACGGCGGCGCTCCCGCCGAGGGTTCAGATCCCACATACAGACCTGTTCCCGCTCACTGGCTGAGCGAGGTGCAGGCGCAGCACCGAGGGTTGCGATCCCGTTGCTGGTCCTGGTCCGTTACGGGCGCGACACTGAGGGTTGCGATCCATTGCCGGACACGAAAAAAGACAAAAAGGGGAAAAAAAAATATTCAGATCTGTGCCTGTTCAGCCCCAAATGAATCAGAATCTTCTGTTGGTTGTGGGCATGGGAACGAGTGGGGAATTGTATTAGTCTGAGAGGGCTGCCATAACAAAATACCACAGATTGGGTGGCTTAAATGACAGAAACTTATTTTCTCACAATTCTGGAGGCTGGAAGTTCATGACTGAGGTGTGGCAGGTTGTGTTTCTCCTTGGCTTGCAGTTGGCCATCCTCTTGCTGCTTCACCACATGGTCTTTCCTCTGGGCGTGCAAACCTCTGGTGCTGCCTTGTGCATCCAAATCCCCTCTTTTTGTAAGGACACCAGTCAGATTGGATTAGGTAGGACCCACCCTAATGGCCTCATTTTAGCTAAATTAACTCTTTAAAGGCCCTCTCTCCAAATGTAGTCACATTCTGAGATACTGGGGGTTAGAGCTTCAATATATGAATTTTGGAAGGGACACAATTCAGTTCATAACAGTAATGCTAATTAAGAAACACTTCAGGTGATCCTAAAAGCACAAATCTGAAAAGCAGTGGTGGTTCTTCATCTCTTCCCTTGTGGAAAATTGCAGGGATTTTGTTAGTCCTTGGCAGAACTAGAAATCTCCTGGCTCTTGCTGCTCTCAACTCATTAGGCATATCTGTGAGCATCATAACCATCAAGGCCAAGGAATGCCATGTACTTTTTAGCCTAATGTGATGACTCTTTCCTTCTAAACTTAACTGTCTCATTAGGAACTCTCAGAACATTAAAACAATTTAACTCTGGGGTTAAGGAGTATTTATGAGCATAATTTTTATTTTGCCAGGCTCAACAACATTATTTTTATGAATTTACAATCCTTAAAAGAGACATCAACCTCCAGCCATTCATTAACCAGTGTCTGTTGAGCTGCCACGTCATCAGCACAGCTTAACTATTAGTTTGCCAAGTAGCCACGACACGCAGGGATCTGATGGTCTGAATGTATCCCTACCAAATTTGTATGTTGAAACTTAATCACCAATGTGATGGTATTAAGACATGGGGTGCTTAGGAGGTGATTAGGTCATAAGGGCCCCACACTTGTGAATGGAATTAATGCCCTTATGAAAGAGGCTTCACAGAATGATATTCCCTTTTTGGCCTTCTGCCTTTCACCCTGGGAGGGTGCAGCAACAAGCAGAGTGAGTCTCCAGCAGACACCAAATCTGCTGGCACCTTGATGTTAGACTTCCCAGCCTCCAGATTGTGAGAAATAAATCTCTATTATTTATAAATTACCCACACTGTGGGATTTTGTTATAGCAACATGGATGGACTAAGAAAGTGCAAATTAAATTTTGCAATTATGGGAAATTTGTCTGTGCTTGTGCAATGGCATTGATCACATATCACAGTTAATTGTTTATGTATTTGTCTTTGCCAGTTTCTTGAGAGCAGGGTTGGGTAATAGACCTTATTAAATTTTGTTTGTCTAAAACATTGCCTGGCATAAATACATGTTAGATGAATAAATGGTAAATTTATTTGAGAAATGTCTTTAAGTTTGAGATTTGTCTGAAGAGGTATTTCTTTACCTCTCATCTTTATTAACCTCATTAAATTACACATGCTTGTTGTTTTAAATCTCTGCCTATAGACGTAAAGAAAGTCTCAGTTTGTCTCTGCACAATCTCCAGAACAACTAAATATGAACAAATATAAGAATAAAAATTTAAATATATTTCTCTAATAGAAAAGTCTAGTAATAAACTAGTAAGATATGAACAATGGAATAACCTCATTATGGAACACACATTATGCCTGTATTAGCTATTAGCCTTGATACTGTTGTGTGAACAGAAACAAAGTGGCCTTGGAATGAAATGAATGAAGTCTGTGAGGAAGAGTATGCAGAACTCCCCCTCCACTCTCTCCCTGTGGAATGATTGTTACTAAAGAGATGTGGCATATACTTACATTTTTAAAGTAAGTATATTTCACAGAGTCTAGTTCCCTGTAGTTTCAGGTTTAGCCTAACTTCTTAAAAGTACATATAAAAATGTTAAACTTGCAAAAGACAGGAAACTTGCCCCAAGCTAAAAGTCTCTGTTGTAAGATAAAGAATTTTCCCTGTAGTTTCACAGAGTCTAGTTCCCTGTAGTTTCAGGTTTAGCCTAACTTCTTAAAAGTACATATAAAAATGTTAAACTTGCAAAAGACAGGAAACTTGCCCCAAGCTAAAAGTCTCTGTTGTAAGATAAAGAATTGTAACACAGCAAGGTTGCTGGCTCAAGGTTACCGATTGATATGTAAAGATACTGGGAAATTGCTATAGGGAAAAACAATGTTTCTAAGATCAAGCCTTTGTTGGTGGATTGACTTAACCTCTTGCAAATTGCATTATGGAATGTCACTTTGCTTGTTACCAGCCTCTATTGATAAACTATTACCCCACCTATGTTCTTTTTCTGTAACTTCCTGATCTGGAAAATAAATGTGGGGAGAGAGCCCCAATTCATGGTTAATTTCCCAAAGGAAGGAATTCCTCACTCTTGAGGGTTCCGGGAGATTAACCCCTTCAGGGTCTCTCACTGCTTGGAAGAAATGGGCTTTGAGTAATCCTTTTGCGGCTCCGTCACCCAGGGGAAAAGAGGTGACAAATCTGTGAGAGGCGAAGCAACAAAGAGAAGGCTGCTTCTGCAAAAGAACCTCCCTTCTTTAAAGAGAGTGTCTGTAACAAGGGTTACAGCTAAAACATGGTTACCCAGGACTCTTGGGCATGAGCACATTCTTTCACTGTGCTGCCACAAATAAGCAGGTCTTCATTTGAAACTAGTAATTTTTATTTTTGAGAGTTGACTTTATTCATTATAATATTGAAGCTACATGTGGGACATTTGTGTAAAGTAGAATCTTCAAAAAGTTCTATTTTGGAAATCATTTTATAGTCTCTCAAAAACAATGCCTTTTGTTAAAACATTTCTAGTTTAAGACTAAAGTATAAAGCATTTACTGGAGGAATAAAAATATTACAAAAAGCCAGCAGAAGAGGTGGTGTTCATGGCTCAATAGAACTGACTGAGAGTCCAAGTTGTGTAATATTTCACTAATTGGGACTCCCTTAATAAGGAATTTTTGATAATTCTGATAGAGTTGAAACTGAAAATAATGTTTGTACTTCCGCAGAAGAACAAGGCTTTTCTTATTAAGTAAAGAGATAGCATAAATATGATAGTTCAGGAAGAATAATTAAAAGCTGTTTGATAAACACGTATTTGGCCATTTTAAAATACTTTAGCACCACAAACCTGCATATATGAGGCATATTATAATATGATGTCTCCTTTGCCCATTTTATTCCTTCCCTTCTGTATGATCAGTGATAAGGTTTGTCCCCTGCCCTCTGCAAAATCATGCATCAGATGTGCCCTGAGAGATGATGGATATTGGCCAGAGGAGACTCTGTTTTACCTCTTAAATAAAGATTTGCTCCACTAACCTTTCCTCTCCCATAATGGATCCAGGAATAGCTCTCCATGGTTTGACAACAAGCAATAGCCAGAAGGAGCTGAGATTCTACAGGAAGACAGAGGGGAAATAGATTTTTGGGTGTCCATCCCTGGATGACCTGAGTGACCTGACAGGGACCCAAAGGGGACAGTAAAGGGATGTTATGACTGCCCTTTGGATTCAGAATGTTTGGAATTGGCTGCTTGTAAACGTATGTTCTTTCTGACCATGGGCTTACTGACATGCCCTTCCAGATAAGTAGGTCTTTTGGGCAGGGTTACATTTACTTCATTGTTAAAGGTGCCTTTTACTGCATAATTTTACTCTCTTAGCACCCATAAACAATAAAAATGCATTTCTTTAAACATATTTTAGAAATCAGATTGTAATTACTTGTTACTGGCCTTTCATTTTTTTTTAGCTTTGCCCATCTCTGACCTCCTACTGATCTGACATTTCCCAACAGTCAGGTCCTTCCTTGTTCTCTAATTTTCCTTGTCTGCCCACCTGCTCTGGATCTGCTGTCAGATTGGGGTCAAGCTATTTTACAGTACTAGGACCTTGTTTTACATTCTTTTTATAATCACTAAAGAGCAGAGCATATAACAGTCCATAAAATGCTCAATAAAGATGTATTCCTGGTTTGGAATTTTAAACATCTGACAGTATAAATCAAACAAGGTTCTTCTGATTTCGACTCAGTCTTTTCTCTGCTTAAATCTCTTCTTGAAAGTTTTAAGAAAAAGATATGAGTATTAAAGTCACCATTTTCTTAAAAAAAAAAAAAAAAAGACCCCCTCTCTCTGCCAGGAGCAGAAATGTTACAAACATGAACTCACTGAATCCTCTTGCCTCCATCACTCAAGAGATCCTTGTTTATAAGTTAATCATGGTCTGAGCTCTGTTGCTGTTCAAGTGATAAAATATGTGACATATTTCATGTCAGATACAACTACTGAGCAGTCTTTCACCCACTGCGTTCTCTTGCTGTAGAGAAGCCATCCTCCATTACCACCAACTGAGAACCTCTTAATTACCACCCCCTGCCTCTCCTTCACCCATTATATACAGTGCAGCAATGGAAATGATAGCTCTCATCTTAAGGAAGACATAGTTCTTTTTTCTCCTCCCTCCCTCATCTTTGGTGTTCCCAAAGGGTGAGCCCATCACTGATCATCACATTTACTAACGTGAAACCGCAGCAGTACCTATGTTACATTCTCTCATCATCAGCCCCCTGTCCTATTGAATTTACTTGAATATGCGCACCATTGCTCTCCAGAGGAATATAATGCGCCTGTTCAAAAATAACCACCCTTATCCCATGCTGTGCTAGTTCGTTTTCAGTAAGCACTCTCTGTTAGAAAATATATACATATATATTTTGGCGATGTGTAAAGAAAGATTTGGCAAAACTGCATGTAGATTATTGCCTAGAAAAAATATCAAAATGAACTGTTTTTTTTTTTTTT
>NW_007730046.1:0-13799 GCF_000696425.1 Galeopterus variegatus
AAGCCAAGAAACATTAAAGATCAACGGCCACTACCAGAAGCTGGAAGACACAAGGAAAGATTCTCCCCTAGAGATTTTGGGGGGACCATAGCCCTGCCAACACCTTGATTTTGGACTTCTAGTATCCAAAAGAGATTTTAAAAAAAAAATCTGTTGTTTTAAGCCTCCCAGGTTTTGGTACTTTGTTATGGCAGCCCTAGGAAATGAATACAACAGAAAGAGACCTAGAGGGAGGTGTGACTCCACAGAGTGTGCTGAAACCTGCCATCAACAGTTCCGAGGATAGGACGCAGAGACCTAGCAATCCTACACACTGGCACTAATCAGGATTCTCTTGATTACAGCTAGTATGTGCTGACAGTCTGGGGTCTGTGGGACGAGGATGGACACAGTAGGAGGAGCACGAAGGCAAAATGCTAAGGCGGGTCCAGGGCAGGATGGAGGCTGGGGCTGCAGGGGTGATTTTCCATGAGGGAGAAATCCATGCTATTTGTCCAGCTGACCGAGAAGCAGCAACCCTGGCCAGTGAGGAACGAGACAAATACGGACTATGGTGCCATAGCATTCTTTAAAAAAAGAGAAAATCATAGCATTCACATTATTCTGGCAGAAAACTCAAAATGGAAACATTTCTGTCACATTTACTTACCACGTTACTAATAAGGCAGACAGAGAATTAGGAAATTGGGCATCAGAGAGAAACATTTGTAACAGAGAGATATTTGAAAATTCAATAAGGAGGAAGTTAAGTTTTTACATTATTTGAGAATGGTTTTATCCACCAGAAGGGAAGAGGGACGGGAACCTCACTTATTGAGTGCTACTTGGTACCAGGCCCTTTCTAAGCATGGAACACAGGTAGTGCACTTAGTCTTTTCAATGTCTCTATTTTCCAAGTGAAAAAAATGAGACCCACAGAGGTGAAGAAATGAGCCTATGCTGTTGAGATCCTGGGCTGGGATGTACACTCCAATATGACTGACTCTAAAAGCAAGCATGCCCCCTTCCTCTCACCAGGTGGACCTGTGAGGATACAAATTAAAATTAAATTTCTCAGGAACCTAAAAAGTCAGCTGCAGAAATGGACTGAGATAGGTTAAAAGGAGACCACGAGGAGGTCACCCCAGCAGCCAGTCCCACTTGGAGCCTGGAGTCCAGCTTGGGCACCAGCTCAGTTCCTGGACCCTCCTGAAGATGTCAAATGGCTTTTTCCTCTCTCTCTCTCTCTCTCTCTCTCTCTCTCTCTCTCTCTCTCTCTCTCTCTCTCTCAGTGAGGAGTTTCCAGCTCTCCACTGGGCTGGTGCACAGCTGGATGACTTTCAGGAGGCACCTGGACTCCACTGTAATTGTGCCACTGCAGAGAGATAAAAGCCCCAGGACCCAGCTCCACTCACTGGAGACCTCCAGCCCCACCCCAGAGCCAGGTGTATGCTCCCCACATCCTGAAGTAGCTCATTACAATCAGGGGCTGAATAGTAAAACAGAAATTAAATTGACACTTTGAAGAATTAATCTAAGCACAAATTAATATTCATCAACATCTGCTATTTGTTCAGATGAATGTTGAGCTTAAACAAAAAATAGCAGTCTTCCTACCTGGAGACAGCATCTACCAAAGAAAATGGTGTCTGTGCCATGACGGTCTGTGTGCAGCTCCAGAAGAGGCTGGCTCCCCACGGAGAGACGTCGGTGACAGATCTCCCAGAGGGATACCGGATATTTTTCAATAACTCATTTTTATTTGGCCCACTGTTTTCCCCCTGACTCTCAAGACATTGCCACTCCTTCTCAGGAGGGAAGGAATAGGAAGCTGGGTGATGCTGATTTCCCCTCAGTACTTGGCAACCGGTGCTGCTTTGTTGTCTGCCATTTGATCATCTGGGCAGGAGAAATTTCTTCACTGGAAAATTACCAGCTAAATTTCAAAATGTGTGTGGAGAAAAGTTTTCAGGGAAACAAGATTGGGTAGTGGAACCATATGGGTAGCTCCACATGGACGGGAATGAAGCAATTAGGCAGTAAAACCCTGCACTGTTGCAGCCAAGGGGGGTGTTTGATGGTGTAACACAGGAAGTATCATGGAGTCAATAACATCTTTGGAGCAAGGGAGCATTTTTTAGATCATAACCAAGCTAACAGTTGTTCTCTTCCTGCCAAAAAGCTAGAAAAACTCCTGAAAGCCCTCCCATGACTACAAGCCAGGGCAGATCTGAGAGATATTTGGAGGCATAATCTGTTCCCTGGATAAAACGGAGCCTTCAAAGAGCACTTTGGAGTATATGTCTCTTTACATTTCAACATTTCTCCCCTCTCTGTCCCAGATAGTTGAAACACAGTAAAATGGTAGAAATACAGTTAATGAAGACAGTAAACAAATCAAGAGGCTACAATTCTACATACTTTCAAAAAAATTCCTGATAGTGACTGGTAGGGACTGCACCAGTCTAGCAACCAGCCTATTCCTGTGTTGGGTAATGATCGAGAGATGGAGAGATTTTGCAGTAGTTTACATACCGTGAACAGGAGGAAAGTGTAATAATTAAGAGCAAAAAACTCCAAAGTTAGACTGTGAGGTCAAATTCCAGCTTTCCTGCTTGCTACCTGTGTGATCTTGGACAACTTAACCTCTCTGTGGCACACTTTCCTTATCTATAGAATGTGGGTGCTGTGATAATTAAATGAATTGATACATGTAGCATCTGAAACAGTATGTACCACCTTATAAGTATTATATAAGTGTTATCTATTGTTATAAACTTAGTAATGAAAATTGTTTATTAGAAAGTCTGTGGTAATTCTATTAATAGAGATTAATATTGCTGAAGGTATAGAGTGATGAGCCAAAGATGGAAATGGTCAATATATTAAATCCATTCTACTTGTGGGAGGGAAGGGAACAAAACAACAGATAATAAATTAGTTAATACACAGTAAGAATAATGTTAAATAGGGATAAGAGCAATGCAGAGAATGAAAGAGGTTGATGTGGTGGAGACTAGAGATCCGCTCAAAGCTGAGTACTCAGGGAGGCTTCTCTGAGGAGGTGACATTGAAGTGGAGATCTCCATGAGAAAAACTAGCCATCTCCACATAGACCAGGGGGAAAGTGATCCAAAGGGCAAGACACCTAATGTGAAGCCCCAAGGAAGGAACATACTTGGAGAAATTCAAGGAACAGAAAGAAAATCAGGCTGGCTGAGTGAAATGGATGAAAGAAAGCATAATAAAATAAGAGGTGCTGGGCTGACCCTGTGGCTCACTCGGGAGAGTGCGGCGCTGGGAGCACCAAGGCCACGGGTTCGGATCCTATATAGGGATGGCTGGTGTGCTCACTGGCAGAGCGCGGTGCGGACGACACCAAGCCAAGGGTTACGATCCCCTTACCAGTCACACACACACACACACAAAAATAAATAAATAAATAAATAAATAAAATAAGAGGTGAAAAAGTAGACAGGGCTAGATATATATAGGACTCTGCAAAGCAGTAAAGAATTGGATTTTATTCTAAAGTGCAACACAGCCAGTGGAGGTTTTTTGTTTGTTTTTAATAGAAATTTATTTATTTATTTGTTTATTTTTAGGGGGTAGCTGGCCAGTTTGCCGATCCAAGCCCATGACTTTGGCGTTATAAACCTGCACTCTAACCAACTGAGCTAACTGGACAGCCCCGCCATTGGAAATTTTTAGGGAGGGATGTGATATAATATGATTTATGATCTTAAAAGATTACTCTTGGGCTATGTGGTAAGCAGCTTCTGAAATGGCCACCAATGATCCCACTTCCTGATATTCATGCCATGTATAATCCTTTTGCCTTGCGAGTGGGTCAGGCCTAGTGGGCAATAGTGGTGGGATGTCACTTCCATGATAAGGTTATGACCATCTGTGAATTGCCAGTTCTCTCTCTCTTGCCCTCTCCCTCACCCTAATGAAGCCAGCTACCATGTTGCAGGCTGCACAATGAAGAGTGCCATATGACAAGGGACACAGGAGGCCTCCAGCCAATAGCACATGAGGAACTGGGGTCCTCAGTCTAATGCACCCAAGGAACTGAATCCTGCCAACAATCAGGTGAGGGGGCTAAGGGGCAGATACTTCTCAGTCAAGCCTTGAGATCTCAACTCTGCCCAGATTCTTGACCCACAGAAACTGTGACATAATCAATATTGTTGTTTTAAGTCACAAGTTTTGGGGTAGTTTGTTACACATTAATAAATAACTAATATAAGATACCACATGGAAAACGGTTTTGAGAAGATGAGAGTAGAAGCAGGAAAACTGGCTTCGCGCCTATGGTAGTAGACAAGGACGGAGACTGTGGTTACTTGAATTAGGACAGGTGTGGATGAGATGGAGAAAGGGAGACAGATTCCAGTTGTACTTTGATGAAAGAGTGAAAACTTGCTATTGTATTTAGTGCATCTTGGGGGCAAAGAGTAGACAAGGACGGAGACTGTGGTTACTTGAATTAGGACAGGTGTGGATGAGATGGAGAAAAGGAGACAGATTCCAGTTGTACTTTGATGAAAGAGTGAAAACTTGCTATTGTATTTAGTGCATCTTGGGGGCAAAAGGTGGAAACAAGTCTAACAGCATTTTGGTTTGAAAAACTAGGTGTATACAGAGATGGCGCGAAAGGCAAGAAGCAAGTTGGAGGATGAAGTTTAATGTCAAGCTTTCTGTTTTAATCATACTGAATTTCAGATACAGTAGTCCCCCCTTATCCACGAGAGATACCTTCCATGACTCCCAGTGGGTGCCTGAAACCGCAGACGTTACCAGGCACAGGTCCGGCTGCCTGCCCCTTTTCAAACACAAGCCACTCACAATCAAATGTTGGCAAAATAGGGCTGGCCAGTTTGCTCAGTTGGTTAGAGCATGGGATTATAACACCAAAGCCAAGGGTTCAGATACCCATATTGGTCACATCAAAAAAAAATTAAAAATTGATAAAAATGGAAGTCAGCTTTAATGCAGGATTACCGGTGACTTAAAGAGAGATGGTAGGCTCACCTGTCTCTCCAGTAAACCTGAAGGAGAATGGCCAGACTAAAGCCATCTCAAAGACGAAGGTTTACTGAGGGGTTTTTAAAGAGGGGCTGAGGGGATGGAATGTGGGAAATGAAAGGCAGGAGGGAGGGGGATGTGCAAGGGGCCAGTGCAGATTCTCACCAAGACTCATCTGGCTTCTGCTCCTGTCTTTGCTGTCATCTCAGGGTCTGGGTAGTACGTGCAAGTCTGCAGCTTCGGGCTGGCTGGAAAACAACTTTGCATTTATGTAAATAATGTCATCTTGCCCCATAACCAAGGTTCAAAATATCAAATAACCATGGGAAAAGAGGGAACTCAGAGAAACACATGCCAAGAGAGAAACTATGTCCCTTTAAAATTTGCCTATAGCCCACGCGGTTTTAGGTCCCAGCATGGCTTCAGTCCTGCTCACTCCAACACGGATAGAACCAAATCCTAAATATACTACGCATTTCTTTTTCTTTCTTCACAATTTTACAGACAGAAGATTTTGTCTCACTGTAGATTTTAACAACCTCAGCATAAGTTTGTTTTTTTCTTTCTTTCCTTATAGTGCACAACTTTCACCTTTTCACTTAAAGGGAGCACTTGAAAGCTTCTCCTTGGCATATGCAAACTGCCAGCATCACTACTCTTGCTCTTTGGCACCATTATTAAATAAAATAAGGGTTCCTTGAATACAAGCACTATGATAAGGCAACAGTCGACCTGATAGCTGAGACAGCTACTAAGTAACTAACAGGCAAGACAGTGTGTAAACACTGGATAAAGGGATGATTCACAGATGTCCCAGGTGGGACAGAATAAACAGCACTAGATTTCATGATGCTGCTCAGAACAAGGTACAATTTAACATTTATGAATTTTTTTATTTCTGGAATTTTCCATTTAATATTTTTAGACCGTGGCCAACCGCGGGTAACAAACCACAAAAAGTGAAACCAAGATAAGGGAGACTACTGTAATACTAAGTAACCGTGTGGAGAGATCAAATAGACATTTGGATAATTGGATTTAAGAGTCTGGAGTTCTGGGAAGAGATCAGGGCTGGAAAGTGGATTTGGAACTTATGAGCATTTATAGGTGATACTTAGAGTCCTACTACAGGGCTGGCTGGTTAGCTCAGTTGGTTAGAGCACAGTGTTATAACACCAAGGTCAGGAGTTCAGATCCCTGTACCAGCCAGCTGCCAAAAATAAGTAAGTAAAGTCATGCTAGAGGATGAGACACTGTGGAAAGAGTATTGCAAAACCCCAAAACTTAGTGACATAGAGCGACCATTTTATTATGCTCATGGTTTCTGTGGGTGAAGAATTTGCCAGAGCATGGCAGAGAAGGCTTGTCTCTCTCCACAATGCCTGTGTCCTCAGTTGGCTGGAGTACAACACATGGGCTCCCTGGAGGCCTGGGCTTCCTCACAGTGTAACCTCTTCAGTGTTGGCAGCTCAGGATTTCAAAGACCAACGTCCCAAAAGAACCAGATGGAATCTTTGTGGTCCTTTCTGACTTAGCCTCTGGTGGTATAAATCATCTCTTCTGCTGCATTCTTTTGATTGCAGATGAATCAGTACATTCCACCTGAATTCAAGGGGAAGAGACATAGACCCCACCTCTGGATAGGAGGAGTGCCACAGTATTTGGAGACATGTTTTAAAACCATCTCATAGGCTTAATATGGACAGAGAAGAGAAGGAGCCCTCTGTCTATAGAGAAGGGGCACGCCAATGCTAGATGTTGAGCAGAGGAGGAATAACTAGCAAAGGAGACAGAAATGAAAGTCAGGGAGACAAGAAGGAAACCACTGGGCAAGTATGAGCTCATAGTAGCCAAGACAAGGATATATTTCCAAAAGGTTAGAGTGGTCATTGTGCTAAATGCTTCTGAAAAGAGAGAGGGACAGAGAAAAGTGGGGTTTGGTGACTCAGAGGTTCTGGTGACCCTCACAGAAGCAATCTCCATCATTCCACCTGAATTCAAGGGGAAGAGACATAGACCCCACCTCTGGATAGGAGGAGTGCCACGGTATTTGGAGACATGTTTTAAAACCATCTCATAGGCTTAATATGGACAGAGAAGAGAAGGGGCCCTCTGTCTATAGAGAAGGGGCACGCCAATGCTAGATGTTGAGCAGAGGAGGAATAACTAGCAAAGGAGACAGAAATGAAAGTCAGGGAGATAAGAAGGAAACCACTGGACAAGTATGAGCTCATAGTAGCCAAGACAAGGATATATTTCCAAAATGTTAGAGTGGTCATTGTGCTAAATGCTTCTGAAAAGAGAGAGGGACAGAGAAAAGTGGGGTTTGGTGACTCAGAGGTTCTGGTGACCTTCACAGAAGCAATCTCCAAGGAGTGGCTGGGATAGAAGCTCATTTAGATTGGGTTGAAAAGAGACTGGGAGGAAAGGAAAATGGCGTCAACCATCACTGGCAGCTGCACACGCACGTGTGTAAACAGACCACTTGCAAGACCCCAGTAAATCATAAAACCACAGCATCTTTGATGTAGAAGGTCATCTGGTGCACATATTTGAACATTTCTGATGTTAGGGAGCTCCCTACCTCTCACAACAGCCCATGTCATCATTGTTAGAAAAGTTATTCCCTCCATCAAACTCGTAAGTATCACTCATTTGTCTTTGTCTGCCTAGAAATGCACACCATCACTCTAACCCCAGGAGTCATGTGCCACTTCAGGCTCTTTCCCTCAGATGAAACATCTACAGTGCTCAAGATTCCAGGCACATCCTACCTAGTCTTCATTGCTCTCTTCTGAATGTGCCCAAATGTGTTCCTGTCTCTTCTGCAGTGTGGCATTCAAAATCAAACCCAACACCCCAGGTGCAGGTGGAAGATACTATGCTGTGGTCCAACTATTACCCCTAAGGCTGTTTTAGGTTTTTGTCATACAACCGTCTCATGCAATAGAAACCAACAACCACCTGTCATCAACCAGCTGTCATCCACGTTGAGCCTTAATCATCATTATCGTGATTTATAAATGTTCAATAGCATTTGATGTAATAATCTCAACCAATTTCTTCCCCCAGCAAAGCTAAATGCTGCCAAGCCCGGGTACACTGAAGAAGCAGCTAGAAAGAGGAAGTCGCCTCCCCCTCATGCATTATCGTGATTTATAAATGTTCAATAGCATTTGATGTAATAATCTCAACCAATTTCTTCCCCAGCAAAGCTAAATGCTGCCAAGCCCGGGTACGCTGAAGAAGCAGCTAGAAAGAGGAAGTCGCCTCCCCCTCATGCCCCTTGTTGCTGTGGCTTTTACCTTTGCTTTAAGGTAAAACACAAAGGGACAGGAAAAGTCTCCTGAGGACATTGGTAACCTAGGTCAGTCTCTAGTAGACCAGTGGCCTCTGAGGGGGTGACATGGGGGTTGTGCACAAGTGGAACCAGGGCCACCATTTACTAGCCTACATACCCTCTAGGACTTTTCCCTTTCTCCTTCCTAGGTACATAAAATTTATGAGAAATCAAACCAAATTTCCCCTTCTAGAATCCACTCACGATACCTTTGAGCTAGGCTTTTTAAACTTTATCTTTCTCCTATTTTTCCTATGAAGTTATTTGAAAGTACTTCTAAGTCATTTAACAGTGACAAAAAAAAAAGACGAAAAAAATCCCCCAAGAGTGAGATAATAAAACTGGCTTATTCTAAGAGCTCTGTCAGTGCCCCACAGGCATGCACACACATCCCCTGCAGGCAGGGCAAGGAGAGGGCCTGCTGGACTAGACAACTCCAACATGCTGCCTTTTGTTCTCTTCTAGTTCCTGCCAGTGTGGAGAGTCTGGGCAAAGCAGGTGGCTAAAGCGTTCTGGACAAGTCAGAGCAGAATTCTCATTAACCCTGTCATGACTTGCCCTCTTTTTCTCCCTGCCCTTGAAAGCTTGAAAAATCCTATGTGGATAAGAAGAAATAAAACATAAAAATTTATCAATGAAATATTCATTTTGAGAGTCTTTTTCCAGCTGTTCTGGTTCAGGATCTAATAGATCAATTTAGGATTAAAGAATATGGTTTAGAGCCTTCTCCAAGTCTGTCAAACTCCCTCCAAATTCAGAAGGCTGGAGGGGTGGAAATTGTACCCTGAATAAACTGTGCATTTTTATCTCTTCAGTATCTCAGCACATCCGATATAACGAGTATAGGCTGGCCAGTTAGCTCAGTTGGTTAGAGTGCAGCCTTGTAACACCACGGTCACAGGCTTAGATCCCAGTACTGGCCAACTGCTTAAATAAATAAGTATAATAATTATTTTGAGCCCCCCATTGATAGATCTTGGATGGGGCCAGCGCCATCTTGGAGGTGGTCACACCACCTTGGATGCGACTGAGGTCATCATGGATGCAACTGGCCCCATATTGAGTACAAAATGGCCGCCAGTCTTTTACCCTACCTCGTGGTTTCCTTAAACAAAGAAACCCTCTACCTCGTGGTTTCCCAGACAAAGAAACACTTCCACTCCCACCTGGAGGTACCTCCCATCTTGACTACGTCACCCCTGCCCACCACACCTGCACAAACTGTCAACCTGCTCCCACACGCCAGCACCCCCTCCCTCTCCCTGCCTGTGTTTTTTGCCCCCTTCAACCTCCTTCTAGCTGCCTGCCCCGCCATTTTGAGTGCAGCCTGGCGGGTTTTTCCTCCTTTAATAAAGCTTGAACAGTAACCCGGTGTTTCAGCTCATTTTCTTTCATTTTGGTGCCAAAACCCAGGAAGGGTCTTGGCCTGACCATCAGCCAATCCCCTCTCTTGGGTTGATCAGCTCCCAGCCACCCTTCCTGGACCTGCTGGACTGGGTGCCCCCGGGACTCTCTTGTTTTCACCTTGCCGCTTCGGACCGACACATCCACCACTGGCCTCATTTGGGGTGAGTTAGGGGAGTCCTTCCCATCTACTCCTATGGGTTTTCTTGATCCTCTGTCTACGACTACGGTCTCGCTCGGGTGCCTGGCCAAGAAAACCCCTCTCCTGCCCGGGTTACAGGGGACGCCCTCATACCTGTAGCTGCCCTCCGTCCAAGGGGGCAGAGCAATGACAGGGACGCCTCTCATTGTTCCTGCCCTCTTTCTACTGGGACTTCTCCTCTTCCTCACCCTCAGCATGGGATCCTCTCAGACCAAACCCTCCCGATCTACTCCTCTGAGGTGCCTCTTGGCCTACAAGGAGATATAAAACCCAAACAGCTCCTTTTTTATTATCAAGTCTGGCCTAGATATAAACTCGATAACGGATCCCAAGGGCTAGAAAACGGCACCTTCAATCTGGCCACCCTAACAGATCTTGAAAATTTGTCACAGAAGTGGCAAGGCAGGAGAGATTCCCTGCGTTCAGGCTTTCTTCTACCTTCGGTCTCGCCCCTCCCTCTGTCAAACCTGTACTACATCCCAAATCCTCCTTGCCCATGCTCAGCCTCCCCCATTGGATGCCGACCCTCCCTTTGATCCCTCAGACCACTCTGCACCCGGGCCACCTGCCATACGCCTCCAGCCCCTCCCCAGCCCCTTCACCTGCACCAACTCCTCCCCCTTTTCCACCCCACACCTGCTCTCGGGATGCCTCCTCCGCCCATCCAGCCCCTCCTGACCTGCCAGCCTCCTTGTATCCCCTTCACGAGGGTGCCAGTACAGAGGGCATTGTTCACGTCCATATTCCCTTTTCTCTTTCTGACCTTTCCCAGATTGAATAGAATCTTGGATCTTTCCAAATGGACCCCAATACTTACGTAAAGGAATTAAATACCTCTCACAATCCTATGAGCTCACCTGGCATGATATTTTCATGATCCTTACAACTACCCTTTCGCCTGAGGTTCGAGAACAGGTCTGAGTTGCGGCCCAACAACACGCAGATGAGTTTGCATGCACAAAACAATAGATGGCCCACAGGTGCTGAAGCCATCCCCCATGTCAACCCCAATTGGAATTATCAGAGTGGACATGGAGACAGTGACCTCCGAGATCAAATGGTCATCCATATGCATTCTGCTTTACAAAAACTTACCCACAAATCACTTAGCTATGATAAATTGAGATAAATTACCCAACGATGCACTGAGAACTCCAGCGATTTCCTAACCTATCTCTCGGAGGCACTACAAAAATAGACCCGCATAGATCCCTCTTTCCCAGCTGGGATGGCTCTCCTCCAATTCCATTTTATCACTCAGTCTGCCCCAGACATTCAGAAAAATCTAAAAATCTCAAAGATGGCCCCAATTCCAGCCAGAGAGACCTCCTCAATCTGGATTTCAAGGTTTTTAACAATAGAGAGGAGGAGGAAAAGAAGGAGCAATACAAGAGAGATCAGGCCAAATACCAGCTTCTGGCTGATGCCATCCGGGGACACTCTACCCAAAGGGCTCTCATATCAAAACCTCAAAATGTCCCACCAGCAACTGTTTCTAGTGTGGCCAACCGGGCCACTGGGCTCCAGCCTGTCCTAACCCTATCCCCCCTCCCAGGCCTTGCCCACATTGCAAGCAGGAGGGTCTTTGGGGGTCGACTGCCCTGCTCACCAGAGAGGGAGTGGGCCAATCTCCACCCCACTGGTAAGACGGTCCTTGCCTAAACTTCTTGGCTTTGCCCAGGAGGACTGACGAGGCCCAGGGTTTGAGGCCCCCACAGAGATCACCACACATGAGCCCAGGGTAACTCTCCTCGAAGCAGGTAAGCCAATCTCTTTTATTATTGACACAGGGGCCACTTACTCCACTCTCCCTGAATATTCAGGGCCCACCACTTCATCCTCTATCTCTGTGGTGGGTGTTACAGGATCCAAATACCACCCTCAAGTGATACCACCCCTCTTCTGCACCCTCCACCACACCCACTTTTCACATAAATTCCTGGTTATGCCCCAATGCCCTGCCCCTTTATTGGGATGTGACATTCTCTCAAAGTTCAGGGCAACTTTAACCTTATATGATTGAACACCATCCTTGCTGTTGTTGGCCCAAGCCGCCCCAGACCTGGACTCTACGGACTCCACCTTTCCCTTTTCCTCTAACTTAGTCAATCCGATTGTATCGGATACATCTTCCCCCTCCATCACCACTCATCACTCCCCCATCCATGTTCTTTTAAAAGACGCTTCTCTTTTTCCTAACTTACCTCAATAGCCCATTGCTCTCAATTGTCTCATAGGGTTAAAGCCCATCATACATAAACTCCTTTCCTCCAACCTTTTGCAACTCACTCATTCACCATACAACACACCCATTCTCCCAGTAAAGAAGTCCAATGGCTCATACCGCTTGGTTCAGGACCTCTGAGCCATTAGTGCAGCCATTTTACCCATAACCCCTGTCATTCCCAATCCCTACACCCTCTTATCCACCATTCCTACTATGACTCGTTTCTTTTCAGTCCTTGACCTCAAAGATGCTTTCTTTTCTATTCCCCTTCACCCCTCCTGCCAAGACTCGTTCGCCTTCACTTGGACCAATCCCGACACACATCGATCCCAACAACTCACCTGGATGATCCTGCCCCAAGGGTTTCAGGATAGCCACTTCTTTGGCCAAGCCTTAAATTGAGACTTATCTGAAGTTCCACCCACCCCTAGCACTATACTACAATATGTAGATGACCTTCTCCTATGCAGCCCCTCATATGAGGACTCACAGGCCCACACTATTGCTCTCCTTAATTTTCTGGCCTCCAGGGGATATCGAGTGTCCCCCAGCAAGGCCCAAATTTCCTCCCCTTCAGTCACCTATTTGGGAGTTCACCTTACTCCCAGAACGAGAGAGATAGCAGTAGAGATAAACAGACTTGCAAGAGTCTAATTTCTGAACTCCCTACTCCCACCACAAAGGGTGAAATCCTTTCTTTCCTGGGACTTGCAGGGTATCTTTGCCTATGGATTCCCAATTTCGGCATGCTAGCAAAGCCACTTTATGAGACAGCCAAAGGGGATCTCGCCATTCCTTTAGATCCCACAAAGCCCATTCATTCTCCCTTCCAGCAACCAAAGGCTGCTCTCCTCACAGACCCAGATCTGTCTCTCCCAAACCTCTCTTGTCCTTTTATTCTATATGTTAGCAAGAAATAAGGATTGGTGGTCGGGGTTTTGAGACAAGAGGCAGGAGATATTTTCTCCCTGGTTGCATACCTCTCAAAACAACTAGACACCACAGCCCAGGGATGGGTCCCTTGCTTATGGGCCTTGGTGGCAGCTGCCCTTCTTGCACAAGAAAGCTCTAAATTAACCTTTGGACAACAAACAGTTATCTGTTCCCCCCACCATCTTCAAGACCTTGTCAGTCATAAGGCAATGTCAGTTCTCTCTCCCTCCTGTCTACAACTCACCACCTTACTTTCATTGAAAATTCTCAGTTTTCCTTTAAACCTTGCCCTCCCTTGAACCCAGCCACTCTCATCCCAAGGTACTCTCAACCCACAGAACACAATTGTATGGAGGCCCTAGATTTTTTCCTCGATCCCTTCCCACACATCTCACAAGACTCCATTCATTACAGAGCCCCAACACACATGGTTCATAGATGGGAGTGCCACTTCTGCACCAGCCCCCTGGGTGGGATATGCCATAGTAAGCTTAACACAAACCATCAAGGCTGTTCCCCTTCCTCCTAACACCACCTCCCAACAGGCAGAACTCATTGCCCTCACCCGTGCTCTCACCCTGGCCAATGATAAATGAGTCAATATATACACAGATTCTAAATATGCCTACCACATCTTACATTCTTTTTTTTTTTTTTTTTTTTTTTTTTTTTTTTTTTTTTTT
>NW_007730046.1:14741-34281 GCF_000696425.1 Galeopterus variegatus
TTTTTTTTTTTTTTTTTTTTTTTTTTTTTTGTTGTTGTCCTTTTTGTGACCGGCTGCACCGCGCTCAGCCAGTGAGCGCATCGCACCGGCCATCCCTATATAGGATCCGAACCCGTGGCAGGAGCACTGCTGCACTCCCAGTGCCGCACTCTCCCGAGTGCGCCACGGGCTTGGCCCTACCACATCTTACATTCTTGCGCAGCTGTTTGGAAGGAGAGAGGATTCATGACCATAAAAAATGGACACCTCATCAGGACACTTCTTGAGGCTTCCCAGCTTCCAAAGGAGGTTGGAGTTATACACTGCAGGGGACACCAGATCTCCAATAGCCCCATAGCTCAGGGTAACAAACGAGCAGATCTTACTGCAAAACAGGCCACTCAATCATCAGATCCCCACACTTCTCTCACCCAGGTTCTTCTTATGGGTGTACACCTTCACCCCAGTACACACCTCAAGAGGTACACTGCCTCCTAGAACTGGGGGCACAAAAGAAAGATGGCTGATATGTTATTTCTGTTCATTATGTCCTCCCTGAGATACAAGTGAAACAAATCCTCTTAGATTTCCACAATACAATCCACATAGGCCACAAACCCCTGTCACACCTCCTCCAGTCTTTATACTATTATCCCCACATGGCCAAATTACTTAAACAAATCACCAAAAACTGCCCCATTTGTTCCTGTTGCTCCAATCAGGGTGGCCTCCAAATCCAATCCTTTCCCATCCATCAGGCTAGAGGCTGTACTCCCAGCCAAGATTGGCAAATTGATTTTACCCACATGCCTCCCCACAAGAAAATGTGCTACCTCTTAACCTTAGTAGATACCTTCACAGCATGGGCAGAGGCTTTCCCTTCCATTTCAGAGGATGCAGCCACAGTGACACGAGCTCTCACCTCAGAAATCATCCCCCGTCTTGGCCTACCCACCAGCCTGCAGTCAGACAGTGGCCCGGCATTCATTTCCCAAGTCACACAAGTCACAGCCCAAGCCCTAAACATCAAGTGGGATCTTCACATACCATATTGGCCTCAGTTGTCCAACAAAGTAGAAAAGGCCAATCATCTCATTAAAACACACCTCACCAAATTGTCCGTGGAGCTTCCTCTTTCCTGGACACAGCTCCTCTCTTTGGCGTTAGCTCGCTTACGGTCTGCCCCCTGTAAACCCACTGGCTCCAGCCCACTTGAACTCATGTATGGCAGGTCCTTCACCCTTACACCACTACCTCCTAGCCCATCACCTTTAGGCCAGTATCTCCCTACTCTTTTGATTATTAGAGACCTTCTTCATGAACAAGCCAACTTTTACTACCTCATCCTTTCCACACTGCTCCCTCAAATTTAAAACTAAGCCCAGGACAACAAGTATACATTAAAGCCCAGACCCCAAAGCCCCTCTCACCATGCTGAGTACTTCTCACCACCTCCATGGCAGTAAAGGTGCTAGGAAAGACCTCTTGGTACTACCTATCTTTGGTAAAGTTAGCACCTGAGGCTCCACGCAACAAATCTATGCTCTCCAACCCAGAGGGATCCCTCTGCTCAACCCCTAACCCAACGTTTCCCTATACTTTGTCTATCTCAGGACCTACAAAATTAAAAATTTCCAGGACCTCCATTCTTCCCCCAATTCCAGAAGAAAAATAATCTCCCCTCCCGGCAATCATCCTCTCGCTTTTACAGGCCCACTCGACCTCACTCATACAAGAGCCACTCCAAGACTGATCCCAACCTGCTATCATGAGTTTGCCATTGTGGGACATAATAAGTATATGCCACCCTGTGTCTCTAACCTTTATTGTGCTACTTGTCCTGACACTGGCTATAGGATTGGCATCCGCCACCCCAAGAGATTGCAGCAACATAGAAAAAATTCTCCTGGCACTCCTATACCTCCTGTCAGTAGGATGTTTTCTTAGCAATCTTGCTGAGTCAATGTACCTTTTAAATTAACTCTTTCTGCCCCAATCCCAAAAGAGGTGATATTTCCCCTGGCAGCTATCCTTTCACTCTTACAGGCCTGCTTCACATCGTTGATTCAGGTTCTAATCCGAGACGGATCCCAGCCTGCCTCCTTTGACGTGGATAACATCCTTGAGTGGGTGACTGAGTTAGCCTGGCAGGGCATCCTCTGTGATTACACCCCCTATGAATTTGCCCTCTACTCCTTTTTCCCATTATGTGTTCTCTCAGCCCCCTGCCCTCACATTTTTCCTCCTTCTGTTTTTGCAGCTCTCACCATTAACACAGGTATCTGCTTCACCATGCACACAGTGCATTTCCCAGGTCAGAATCTTCAGGTCAGGATGGATGATTGATGCACAAGCACTGGCTAGACTTGGGCATGGGACTGTCCAAACTAGTTTCACAGCTATTACACATCTTCCAGCTCCCTGCTATGATAGGTCCACAGCCACATCATGTTCCCACGAAAAAAGGAACTACTGGATGGTTCTTTCCAAGGGGGATTCTGCTGGGGCCCAGTGCCCCCCAAGAGGCAAATATGTGTGCTTCACTAAAGCCACACACCTAGGTTATAGTGATGAGGGGGGGCTCCAGGATGAAATACATCAAGAACAAATTAAACAAGTCATTGAAAGTCTTACTCCCACCCAGCCAAGCAGACGTCCTCTCTGGCTCCCTCAACCCCGACGTCCATCCCAAATAGACCCCAAAGTTATACAGCTCCTCAATGCCACCCACCATTTGCTTAACTATATATCCCCCTCATTAGCAGGGGGGTGCTGGCTCTGCCTGCGATCGACTCTTCCCCTATACCAGGCAACACCCCTATCTAACTTCAATCTGTCTAATTGGCCTACAGACAATCATACCTCAGTCCTCTTGGGAGTGGTGACCACCCACATCACTTTAACTCAGCCAGCAGGGTATTGTCTAACAAATCTTACTAGCAATATAGAAGTGGGCAATCTCACAGTAAAAGATTGCAACCAGACCATTCTGAGAGACAACACAAACATCACCTGTAGCTCCTGTAAGTGGGTCTACTCTGTTTGTGAGCCATTTTCATACCAATGCCTTCCACAGAACTGGATGGGAACTTGTGCCTTAGCAATTTTCTTTTTCCTTTTTGTCTTTTTTACTGACCGGCAACGGGATCGCAACCCTCGGTGTTGTGCCCCCCCCGCGCTCAGCCAGTGAGCGGGAACCGGTCTCCACATGGGATCTGAACCCTCGGCGGGAGCGCCACTGCGCTCCCAAATGGCGCACTCTCCAGTGCGCCACCGGGCCAGCCCGTGCCTTAGCAATTTTAACACCCTAAATTAACATCATCCCTGGCAACCAAGTTTTAGAGGTCCCTCTGGTGGCTCATACTCAGGTGAAATGAGCTATTCAGGTTATTCCCCTGATCCTCAGGCTCGGCATAGTGGCAGGAGTGGGGACAGGAGTGGGAGGCATAGCTACCTCAACAACTTACTATCATAAAGTAACCCAAGAACTAGCTGATGGAATTGAACAGGTAGCCCAAACTATGATAGCCCTCCATGATCAATTAGATTCCCTAGCAGAAGTGGTCTTACAGAACAGGTGAGGATTAGACCTGTTAACAGCAGAGAAGGGAAGTCTCTGTCTATTCTTAGGAGAAGAATGCTGCTTTTATACCAATAAATCTGGCATCATTAGAAATATGGCCCAACAACTCCATGACCAAATGGCAAAAAGGAGACAGGCTGCCACTGATTCTTGGGAAGGGTGGAGTGAGTTATGGGAATGGACCCCTTGGCTGATGCCCCTACTGGGACCCCTTACCATGCTGGGACTTCTCCTGCTGTTTGGCCCCTGTCTTTTCCAGTGGTTTTCCAATTTTTTGCAGCACCGTATGCAGGCTTTCACCAACCAAAAGGTAACCGAACTGTTCATGGAACATAAATATGAACCTCTCCCTTTAGAAGATCTCACCCTACAACCAGATGACAGCATTTTTTTGTGGCCAGATTTTTCCTCCTCACCCACTTTCAGCAGGAAGTAGCTTCAGAAGAATGAGACTTTTGTCCCTTTTCCCCTTTTCTTATACTTAAAAGGCAGGAATGATAGATCTTGGATGTGGCTGGCACAATCTTGGACATGGTGCATCACCTTGGATGTGACTGACATCATTACAGATGTGACCGGCACCATATTGAGTACAAAATGGCCACCAGTTTTTTACCCTGCCTTATGGTTTCCTTAAACAAAGAAACCCTCTCCCTCGTGGTTTCCCAGACAAAGAAACCCTTCCACTCCCGCCTGGAGGTACCTCCCATCTTGACTACGTCACCCATACCCACTACACCCGCACCAATTGTTGACATGATCCCACACACCAGCACCCCTCCCCTTCCCCACCTGCGTTTTTCATGCCCACCAACCCATATATAAGCATATGCACTCCTTCTAGCTGCCTGCCACGCGATTTTGAGGGCAGCCCAGCAGGTTTTTCCTTCTTTAATAAAGCTTGAATGGTACCCAGTGTTTCGGCTCGTTTTCTTTCACCCATGATGCCAGTCCCTCCTCATAGTATAGAGGAGGGGTCGAGCCATGTTCTTTGAAGTCAGACAGTCAGGAAAACTATTTCAGATGCTTCCACATGCTAGATTTGGAACTTTAGGAAAGTTTCATAAATGCTTTGAGCCTCAGTTTCCTTAGCCTTATAATGGAAATAAAAACGCCTCTTTGTGAGTATATCTCCGAGGATTGAAGTGAGATAACTTCACAGACCTTTTTTTAAAAATGCTATTTATAATGCCATTTTATTTTTTTAACATCAGAAAATATTTATTAGTGATTAAAAATGACAGATACCTTTTTTAAATGCAGCAAATGCAGTACATAGCAAATAGATTCTGTATAAAAACTGAATTATTTAATGACAGTACAAGTTCAAGAAGTTCCCCCATAACTTAGAGTATAAGAGATAAACATAATAAAGTATTAAAATGATGAGAAACGCAGGGGGAATGATCCAGAAGACCTAGTACTTATGTGTATCAAGAATTTCAGTAAAGATCAGAGTATTCAATAATCAAAGAAATGAAAGAAAGTCATTCCTGAACTAAAAAAGACATGAGTCTTCAGTATGAAATGATTCACGAAATATCACATAATGAATAAACTGACACACACATCAAGACATATCTTGTTTGCATTTTTTTAAATTCAAGTATTAGAAGGAAAAATCCCATAAGCATCCAGGTAGTTTTTTTTTCTTACTTTACAGATCTTTCTATATAACAGGGGGTCCATACATTTTAGTTCCTTTGCATTCTTCTCTTATTAATCCATCCTGCTCAAGGAAAATATCTAATCCACCAAAAACCCTGCTTTGATCATGTCACTACCCTCATTATGACCTGCAGTCACTTCTTACCATAAGAAGGTTGAAACCCAAATCTCAGCGTTACCCATCTCACCTTAACATACCTTTCAAGGAATCTCTTTCCCAACTACCAAAAATTAAGCCTCAGCTCCTGCTAGCAGCATGATTTGCAGAGCCCAATTTCTCTCCTTTCTTATCTCTGTGCTCTGGTTTGCGTATGGCCTTGCCTCCTATGGGGATTCCATTTTTATTTACCTCTGCCAATTAAAATCCTGAAAATTCATTAAGAACCAGCTCAATACTTCTCCCTGAAGACCCCAAGATGGAATCACTCTTTCCTTTCTAAACATGCTCTAGGAGTAATTGTATTTCTTATAACTACTTGACAGATGTTATCTCTTGCTGTTCATATGCATATCAGAGGGCCCTGTCATCAGATACAATTCCTATCTGTTGATATGCTTATTTCCCCCTCTAGACTATGAACTCCTTAGGAGCAAAGATTACACCTTATTGTCTTTACATCTCTAGCATCTGACGCAGTGCCAGATACCTACCCAGGTGCTCCATAAATAATCACTCAAAAAGTCCATCCAACAACTCTTTGGTTAAGAAGTGGCTACACACCAAATCCTACAGGTGCCAGGCATATAATGTAAGTGGCTGACACAGCTATGTCAAAGAGAATTAGGGAATGTGGGCACTGTAGCATTTTGGAGGAGGACATCCTACCTCTAGACTATTGTAGGCTGGTAAAATGTGTGCCAAGTATCATCAGATCATTTGATATTTTAAGAGTAACTAAAACCCATACTTTTATGAGTAAAATCTCTGGTTCTTAACTGTTAGAAAATCAATCAGTTCTTTGTTGAAATATTGCACAGGTCCACCATATAGGCCAACCCAAATACCCTATAAGACCCATGTTTGCAACCATGAGACCTAAGGATGTGGTAGGTCGCAAGATGAGCAGGGACAAATCCCATAGAGGTACAGATTGACTTTGCAGAGTGACAGGAGGTAGAGCCAGGAGAAACATGTGGAGTAGAATTTCTCATCCTACCTAAGACAGACCAATAGATAGAAAGCTGGGTTAAGAAGGGAGGGATGGCAGTAACAGTCAGATTTGAACAGAGTGAGTAACAGCTGCTCCTAGAACTCTGAGCTGAATGGGAACCCACCCACACCACCCAGGCAATACAACTAACAAATTAATGATGGCTTCAACTTGTCATCAAATCTACCTAGTACTAGTATCAGGTAAGGAGCCCCACTTAAAGATAAAAATGAATCAGCAATTTTAAAAGCAGAGTTATAGATACTTTAAAAATGAAGAAGGGGTTCAGATCCCTGCACCAACCAATCACAAAAAAAAAAGTGAAGAAGGAATGCAGATGGAGGACGCACCTCACTAGAGGACTCACACAACAATACAGGCTCTTACAGAAACTGTGGGTCTCAGAAAACAAAATCAACAGGCCAAAAGCCAGAAACAATATACAGTATAAACATGACTGGAGAGACAGAGACTGAGATGAGAGGATTAAACCATACAAAATCAAGTGGAAAAGAACAGCAGTATTAAAATAAAGAGAAGATAATATACATGGAAAACAAACCCAGGAGAGGCAGCATGCACATATCTGGTTTACTGAAGAAGAAAACAGAACAAATGTAAACCCCCCCCCAAAAAATAAAATAAAATAAAACGTGTGTGAAAAGAAAATTTTCTACAAAAAAAGGTCAAGAGGTAATTTCATATTTCAGGAAAATCTGATACATGAACAGAAGCACTAATCTGCATGGTGGTGAAGTTATTGCATTCTGAAAGATAAGGAAAAAATAATAGGGTATCCAACCCCAAAATGTGGGACACATAAAGGAAGAAAAATGCAGGTTGGCCTCAACTACTCTCAGTTACAGAAGACAATGAGTAAAATCTCCACAGTTCTAAGGGGAAGACAAAAATCAAAGAATCACTGCCATCCTTTGAGGGGAAATCCTACCCATCAAAGAAATCCAAACCTGATGATGTAGATAAATGAAAATCTCAAAAATAGAGAAGCCATCGGAAAGAACTGACACTGCCATCCTTTGAGGGGAAATCCTACCCATCAAAGAAATCCAAACCTGATGATGTAGATCAAATGAAAATCTCAAAAATAGAGAAGCCATCGGAAAGAACTGACTGTGAGAACTGAATTCATTTACGGATAAAATAAGACAAAACAACTGTGGTAATAATGGTTATAAACAGAACATAAATGTAGGTGAATACTATAAAAGCAGTAATATAGCAATTTCCCTACTCTTTCTTTACATTTAGTCAATAAATACTGCTTACAATTGACACATGAAGTTTAAAAAAAAAATGACACAATCTTCTAACATTCTTTTACATTTTATTTTCTGAACTTAAGAAAATATTTTGGGAATTAATATGTCTTGTATTTAAAATGTAATAATTTGCTTCAATTTGCTTTTTTTAGGGTTTTAAAATTAAGTCAATTTTTTTATTTTAAATAGTGTTAAAGAATATTCCCAGTTCAGTTTTGCATATTTTTCCTTCTCTGTATTTCTGTATGAAGAGATGAGTAGGAAGGAACTGCCTGTTATTCATAATGGTTATTTCATTATTTCTGTATGGTAGGACTTGGAGTGACTTTTTTTCTTTCTTCTTTGTTCCTTTCTTTGCTGCCTGATTTCTTTATAATGAGCTATATTGCTTTTATAAGCTCAGTAATTATTCTTTTTGAAAATATATACAATATTTGAGAGCAGGTTAATATTTGGCATCTCTTTTTTTTTTTTTGGCAGTTGGCCAGTACAGGGATCAGAACCCTTGACCTTGGTGTTATCAACACTATGCTCTAACCAACTGAGCTGACTGGCCAGCCTCTCTAATTTTTAAAAAGTTAATACTCTATGTGCTGCTTCTTATCTCTGCTTTTTACTTAAACTCCTTCTACCTACAGATTTTCAAACTCATTAATCCTAGAGGGAAAACATTAAGCTATTTTAAACCTACAGGAAACCCTCAGAAAAGCCATTTACCTTCCCAAATTCCTTATGCCTCTGGGGCTGACACACTTAATCAATTCTCAGGAAGGTTGCAGAAGCCAGAGACCCTTATTTAGCTTTCACTTCTAAAGAAAGACCTTTTACATAATGTTAAAGGGGTCATTAATACTCTTCCCACACTAAACAACATCATTCATAATGCAAACAATTATGATAAATGGGAAGTTATATTGCTGTGCATATATAGCTTCTCTGTATGTTTGAAAAGTCTTAAGACCACTGCCATACCCCAAAATAAAGATGCCAAGAAGAAAGAAGTTATTTTGTATCCAATTTTTACCTACTCCAAAGTTCTCTTAACCAATCTGGCTTTCTGCCTCAGTCCCAGAATGACTACATGGGTATGACACACAGTCATTATTAGTACACTAAACCCATGTGTCCCAACAACTAATGCCCTGGCCCACAAAGAGAGACCATTTGAAAGGCAAGGTATGGAGAAGCCAGACAGATTGGAAATGAGCCACATACCTCCTAATCAAGTACATGTCTAAATGCAGAGGGCAAAAGCCAAAATCTGTGAAATCAGGATTAGATGAACACACAGCACAGAAAGAGTCTGCGAGCTAGAACCATGTAAGAAACAAAAGGCAGGTTAGAATAGATGAACGAGTCAATTAGAGATGAGGGCAAGAAACTAAACCTAGCAGAGCTGAGACTGGGCAAGTACTAGGCAGGTCTTGGGCAACCAGAAATGGCTTGAAGTCAGTGGGACCACAGCAGAAACAAGAGTGGCAAGGATGTGGGCATGCATGGGCCCAGACAGAGTTTTCCAGATGACTCGTTACTGCTTCAGGGGTCTTCAATTGGTTCAGTCCAAGCATCACCTCCTTGGTAAATGTCCTACAATTTATTAGACTGATTTAAGAGCCCCTATAGTCATAGTACACCATGAAGTTGATTTACTTACCTGTCTCCACCAAGAGATTGCAAGTCCCCTAAGAGTAGATATCATATCTTACTTGACATTGTATTTCCAGCATCTAAAATGGTATTTGGCATAAGGTTCAAACACATTCTAGGAGAATGAATGAACCTTACATCTCTTTGGCTAGAATTTTGAACCAGCTCAAGATGTAAACAATCCACTGATCAGAGAAATTAGATCACTGTGATGGGCTCAAAAAAGGCCACAGTGGCTATATATGGGGACGGATCACCTGAACAAAATCAGCAAAGTGGAAAAAGGTGTTGGGTAGGCAGCCAACAGTGATTACTACAATTGCATACAATGCTCCTCGTAACCTGTCTCTTGCCCCCTTTCCTCCCCTCCCCTCCTATCATTTCTTCTATCTGAAACTTTGCATTCAACCAAACCTGTTGTTCCCTAAATATACCACAAAGTTTCTACTCTACCAGATTATTTCTCATCTCTGTGCCTTTTTTTTTTTTTGTCTCTATGCTTTTGCTCTACATTCTCACCTCTTCCTGAAGTGCACTTCCCTTCTGTCCAGCTGGCAAATGCCTACTTATCCTCTAACTCTCCACTGAAGCATCACCTTCCCTGTGAGCCTTTCTTGATCTTAAGTGGTTAACTACTCTATGAATGTCCTTCCCCCACACCTTATCGGCCACTTCTATTACAGCATCCCTCATACTGAAAGGTGCTCCTTTGTTTACACCTTCATTTCTCCCACTAGACTAAGAGCCCTTGTGAGCAGGACTGTGCCTTATTCATCTTTGTATCACCAGCCTCTGGTGAAATGTCATGTATTCATAGGAACTCCATGTGGGCTTGATAAACTGAGTAAAATTGAATGAGCTCAACTGAATTTATCTGTGTATAATATTTCCAACAGTTTCTTAATGTAACTGTCTGCCATGGGGAATCTTTGAAAGAGCAATCACTGGCCAGTTCTGCAGGGACCATGCTCTGAGATGCCCTCCACAGATGATGCTGGGGGAGCAACTCTGAGCTGTGCAGAGCCCAGAGGCCATGTAGTTCAGAGTGCTCTCTTGGGAAGCTGCCTGTATATCTACTAAGGTATACTAAGGTATAATTAGGATACTTAGTATACTAAGGTATACTAAGTTATGCTTCTGGCTTTAGCACTAAAAATTCTGCATCCTGGGAAACCCCTCAGTCAGGGGCAAACGAATGCCACTGAACCCCCAGTGATCCTGCCAGGACTTATTTCCTCTCTTCCATCTCAACAGAATCTCCCTCAAGAAGAAGAGGATCAGTCCCCACCAAGTGCTTAATGTCTGGGGGAATGAGAGAGGTTGTTTTTTATCATCCTCATTGGGGAAGAGATTAAGGTTTCTCATCTGAGGTTAAAGGTTTAGAAACTGTGGGTAGAAGCAAGCAAATTATAGAGACCCTAAATGGTTGTCCAGGGAATAGAGTTACACAACATTAATTGTTTCTAAGGCAACAACTTCCCAGATTTATGCCAGAGCTTTGGAACCATTTCTCCCTAGAGCAGATGATTATATGCTCATTTATCTCAAGAGAAGCCCTTAAAACCTCTTCTTTCTCAGAAAACCTATTTTGCTAAAAAACACAGTGTTTAAGATGGAGAGTTACTCTGAACATTCCCACTTATATGCTCATTTATCTCAAGAGAAGCCCTTAAAACCTCTTCTTTCTCAGAAAACCTATTTGGCTAAAAAACACAGTGTTTAAGATGGAGAGTTACTCTGAACATTCCCAAATCCCCAGAGAAATGCTGTGGAGATTGCTATGCCATCCTAACATTTGGCTACAATTCCACATGGCTTCAGTTCAACAGTTTCATCACTGCCACATGATCTGTTGCTTTGGGAGGAAATTCTAAGGAAATATCCAAATGGTTATTTATACATTGAGGTCTCCTCAGAGCAGCTCTTAATAGGTGGTGAGCCTACTCCTCAAATTGCTATTGTGCAATTAGATTCGCTGGTGATGAGAGCCAGTACAAAAGGTGAACTCCTAAAGGAAAGACCAGCCTCCTTATGCAGTGATCATTCCAATGACTTCTGATGGATAGTGCCCCATAATGCCCTCTGCATGGGGCTTTACAGTTTAACAGGTAGCTCAGAACAAGCAGCCTTTATTCACGACTGCCTCTCTTCCTTGTGCATGTTCAGAAAACCACTTCTCAACACTGGTCTCAGCAGTAATCTTGTCCAGCAATGTACTAACCCAAAACTTACTCTCTACCCCATTGTTGGTTATATCCAGTTCTGTGAAATGTGTCTGTGATTCTGAGACTAAAAGAGAATCATATTCCTCCTCTTGTTAGAATCCCCAGATTGTAAACCTGTGAAGTCTAAAGGACTCTGTCTTATTTTTCTTTGAGCCAGACTGCCTTGGTTCAAACTCTAGCTATGTCGCTTACAGCTTGTGTAGCTTTGGCAACTTGCCTAAACTCACAGTGCCTCTGTTTCTCCAAAAAATTAAATGGAGATAATAAAGCACCTCATAGCATTTTTATAATAGTTAAGTAAATAATATCTGTGAAGTTCTTAGAGCAGGGTCTGATACATCATAAGTGCAGGGGCGCACCTGGGGTCCTCCCGCAGACTCAGAAGGAGAATGAGCCGACAGTATTACCCCTGGTGTTGGGACCGAGGGATCTCGGGGGAGAAGTGAGCCTGCTGCCTGCCAACCCAGCCCTGTGAAAGAGACACTCAGAAGCGGCAGGGGTTCTGTCAGGGCAGTTCCACTTTATTGCCATTACTCTGCAATTTATATAAGCAAGCAAGTAGGGGCTTTCCGTGAACTAACCAATCAATTAAAGGATCACGCAGGCATGCATTTTGTACTAACATGTTGAGCATAGTGATCATGCAGGTTCGCGAGTGCGGAAATACTGGAGGACCAATAAAAGCCTTTTGGAGCTATCTTGGGTTACGCCTCCCCTACTTCCCGCGGCGCCATCTTCATCCTCACCCATAGGCACCATGTGGCTCACAGATAATGTTTGCTCCTAAAAATGGGCCCAACACATAAGCATTATAAAATTTTAGCTATTGTTATTTTTTGTACACTCAGTACCTAGCATGATCATTAGCACATAGCAAACACTGGGGGAAAAAAAGGGTTTACTCAACTGAACTCAAATTTCAAATCAAAAGCAAGGTAAAAAAGATAAGTGCTTATCATTACATACTGTCATTCTTGATTGGTTTTTTTGTTTGTTTGTTTTATTTTGTTTTCTTTTTTTGCTTCTTTGTTGGCTTCTTGGGGACATGTCCCCCCTTTTTTTTACTAGATACGTTCAGTGGGGGTTAAAAAAAAAAGGACAAGTGAGAGCTCTGGTCTCTGTATGAGTTCTAGAGTTCTAGTCCCAGCTGTTCAGAGGACAGAAAAACACACCTGGTTGGAGAGTTCAGAAATGGCCTCACAAAGAAGTTGTCGTCTAATTAAACCTTAAAGAGATTTCAGTAGAGGTAGAAAAGGAACAGTCAACCTGAATAACAAACAGAGAGCAGCTTTCTAAAATAAAAGGATATTTATTCAGGAATAGGGCATTGCAATGGGAATACACGTGCCACAGTAAACTATGTGCATATCCAGGGAGGTAAAGGAAGACAAAAGGTTTTAAAAGAAAAATGATGGAGGATTACATGATTGTTTGGGGATAATTATCCTTGGCTACAAGGATCAATAGCAAGGGCGATGCCAGTCTGAGGTTGGACAGGCAGTTGTTGGGAACGTATCCCTAAAGTAGTGTTTTTTGTTTGCTTACTTTTTTTTCCTTTTTTCGTGTCCGGCAACGGATCGCAACCCTCAGTGTCGTGCCCATAGTACCGGGGACCGGCAACAGGATCGCAACCCTCGGTGTTGCGCCCGCACCACACTCAGCCATTGAGCGGGAACCGGTCTCCACATGGGATCCGAACCCTCGGCAGGAGCGCCGCCACGTTCCCAAGCGGCGCACTCTCCAGTGCGCCACTGGGCCGGCCCTATTTGTCAGGAGTTTTAACATAAGTGACTCCATTTTGATTCGGAAATTTTTCACAGAGCACATTTCTAGAAGAGAAAGCTGCATGCTGAAGAAATTAAGGAAATGCTACCCACAAAATATGCCTGTTTGGTATGCTGATTACTTCAAGGACACTTAGGAAACAGCAAATGTATGGAGGGATTTTCTCTGAGCTCTCCTTATCTGCCTAAAGACAAATCCTCCAAAAGGAGCTCAGTTGCCATGAATCCCTTCCCCAGGAATCTTATCAACCAGGGAAGATTAGCTTGGATCACAGGAGGGGAGACTGTTTCACACCACACCCCAACAAATACTTATTCTTCTGAGGAATGCTCCAGATGACTTTTACCACCTGAGAGGTTTTATATTTGTATAACAAGACAACCTTTATTCACCTGCATTTCCTCCCCTCACCCTCCCATAACTTGTTTCTCCATCACACCCCAGAGGCCCCAATCCCCATCCTCTCTGTAGCTCAAGATGCTTTATAAGCTTCAGTCATCTGACCCTTCTTCAAGTCTCATATTTTGTGGGAATTTACATATATATGTACATATGTAATCAAATATAGTTTTCTCCTGTTAATCTATCTTATGTCAATTTAATTTGCAGCCCAGCCAAGGAACTTAGAAGGGTAGAGGGAAGCCATTTTTTGCTCCCCCACAAGATGGTACTGGAAAATGTTAAAGAAATATTGAGCAGCCCACTTGGGCACAGGCTAAGGAGGAATCCAGAGCTTTGCTTTATTCCATCACCCCCTTCCCACCCATTGAGACTCCAAAGGATGGTACAGGGCTGGGGTTAACTCAGAGGTCATGTCAAGAAAAAAAATTAGTTGTTTATTTCCAGTTTCTACCAGAATTGTGTGGCTTCGAAGCCCAAAGAATCAGCTAAGTCACTTTTTAAAACCAAGGAGTCTGTTTGAATTTTGGATAGAAAGCAGAGACCTTTCAAGTGACATCACCACAATCTCTCTTTTTCCACAGAGCACATAGTAGGTATACGAATAACCACTCCCTGACTGGAAGCACTAAGAAAGTCTACAGATGGGAAAACCAGTGCATTACCAACAAAAACCAGCTGGGGGATGGCACAGTCTGTATACACAAAAAGATGTGAGGACCAGGCTCACAGCTCCTATGACCAAGGGGGTCATTCATAAGGCAGCTGTCCTGCTAGACTGTCATTTAAGTTTCTCAACCTTCCATATCTTGTGGCTGAAGCTTTTCACCCTTGTCCCAGCAATCACTACTCAACCATTGGGGTCTCACTATGATGGGCAACATTAAAGTGTTTACAGACATACAGTTGTTATATTGTTCCACATGGCCTCCAAGTTAATCAAAAAATCTTATGGCCTGGGCCGGCCCGGTGGCACACTCAGTAGAGTGCGGCGCTTGAGAGTGCGGCGGCACTCCCGCTGAGGGTTCGGATCCCATATAGAGACCGGTCCGCTCACTGGTTGAGCGCCGTGAGGGCGCGACACTGAGGGTTGCGATCCCATTGCCGGTCACGAAAAAAGACAAAAAGGAAAAAAAAAATCTTATGGCCTGAAAAAACAGATCATCCAAAGTCAGCCCTGATTCCAAACGAGAAATGGTCCAGTTTCTTCAAAAACTAAATGGCATTAAAATAGTGGGTGGGGAAAGAACTATTGTAATTAAAGAGTTTTATGAGAACTAAAAATCAAGTGCAATACGTAGGTTTTGATTGGATTCTGATTTGAACAAACTAATGGATTTTTTTTAGATAATCAGGAATAGTTGAACATGGAATCAATACTAGATGATATTAAGGAATTACTACTAATTTTGTTAGGTACGAACGGTACTGTGATTATGTTATTTTTTGTATGTTCTTATCTTTTAGAGATACCTACTAGAAGCATTTAGAGAATTTCTTCTCTGAAATTTGCTTTAGAATACTGTAGTAACAAGGAAGGAAAGTCGTAGAGCAAAAAGTGAAACAAAATTGACAAAATGTTGAAATCTGTTGAAGTTGTGTGTTGGGTTCATGAGTTCAGTATACCATTCTCTCTAATCTTGTGTGTGCTTCAAAATTCTATTTAAAAAAAATTTTTTTTAATCTCTCCAGGCCCATTCATATTGGCCAACTAAATGGCGCGTTCCATTATACCAAGCATTTGGACAAGGAGATAGCTCCACTTATTGGTTGCATCAAGCAAAGAAGGAAAGAAGGAAAGGCAACTGACTGCCCATTCCTCACGTATCGCCCACTGCTGAACCCAAGGAATTACAGTCTCTCAGATCAATCCAGCCTTCCCCTGAATGTAAATATGATGGGCAACAGACATACATGATCACTCTTAGTTCATTACTTCACAGTTACGAGGCAGACATCCTCACTTGCCTGTCCCAGGGAAAATCATTAGTGTTTAGTCTGAACAAGTGAAACATGCCCCAAAGCAGGCCTAGTCCTTGATGAGGTCTAAACCTTCCTATGCTACTTCTCTGCTCTTGCCCATCAAAATTGGACTGGTCCCTACACTCTCCTCTCCTCAAAGGTTGTAGAAGCAGGGAAATCCTTCTCTTAGTCCTTAGGTACTCTGTCAGAGAAGTGAGACCTTGACTATTATTGGCCCAATTCTTTATCTTACTTAAAGAGGTGGAATTGGATATAGTAAAACTTGGGAATCAAAACATTCTAATACCAGATTGTTAGGACCTGTCCAAAATATCCCGAACCTTTATACACTCTAAAGAAAGATATAATCAGCACCCACATCTAAACATGTTCAGTACTGCTTTTCCTTAATGCAGGTGATCATGCCCAGATGACAAACCTTACTCTTTTCCTCATCTGTCAAGGTAAGTTTTAAGAAATATAGATTTTTAAATGATATGTACAATTTTAGTAATATTAGAGGGAGAAAAATCAAAGCACAGCTCTAATATGATAGAGGTAGAAAAAGAAAGAAAGAATTATAATAGTTGCCATTTATTAAACATTTACTAAATGCCAAGCACTTTCCACACATTATCCCTATCCTCAGGGCCAGGATTACCATTCGAGCCAGGTAACATTATCTGCATTTTGCAGATGGTAAGTAGCAGGGTCAGAAGTCTACCTACTGCTGGATCTGATTCCAAAGTGTAGATTTTTAACCATTATTCATCAGAATGGATGGGACAGTAGAACCAAGAAGATTATAAGACTGCACATAACATGAGGAGAACCTTTTGTAAAATATACTCCCATTGGATTTAAAAAAAGAAGAATAGGTATACTCTGCTTCTAATTGGTGATTATTTCTCACTAGAAGTGATATGGATTGTATCCCCCATACTAATACTATGTATTAGTAGCTTAAATCTCCACTATAACTGTTGAGGGTAGGAAATCCTATTAGGTAATTGAAAGGTGGAGCCTTGAAGAAGTGATTAGATTGTAGGGCCATTCCAGAGTGAATGGATCAGGGGCATGGTTCCGAGGGCTTTAAAAAGGAGAGCACAAGAAGGGTCTTCCTCTCTCTGCTCTGCATTTTCTGCCATGTGAGATCCCTGCATCGCTGTAAAGCTACCACCAAAGAAGACCCTCACCAGGTATGTTTCCTGGACTTTGGACTTCCCAGCCTCTAAAACTATAAGCAATAAACTTTGTTTTCTTTATAAGTTACCCAGTTCCAGGCATTTTGTTATGGGCAGCAGAAATGGACTAATAGAAGAAGGACAATTATATAGATTCTTTTTTTTTTTTTTTGCTTCTTTATATTTTTTAAGTTTTCTGTGAATGTGTAATGCTTTTACAATATGAAAAAAGTTACTTGTTATGGGCAGCAGAAATGGACTAATAGAAGAAGGACAATTATATAGATTCTTTTTTTTTGCTTCTTTATATTTTTTAAGTTTTCTGTGAATGTGTAATGCTTTTACAATATGAAAAAAGTTATATTTAATTTTTTTTAGGTACAGAGGAGGTTGAGAATTCTAAACTCTCTACCTATGTTTTCAATAAGTATCTGTCTTCTATGAAAATGTAAAGCCTTTGGCTGACTTGGCGGTATAGTATTTACTCAAAGACAGCAAGGCCCAAAGGACCGGAGACAACATCCAGAAGTGCTGTCAGTCCAAGACTTAGGGCAAAAGAGCGACATCCCCATAAGCCAAAAAATAATCAGTCTCAGATCTGCCTGGCTGTTATCTCCCTCCTGTGATTTCTCATCCTGTGAATTATTCCATTGCTTGTATATTTATTTTTAAATACACAACAGAGAAGTTATTCTCCAAGTCTCTATCAGCTGAAGTATTAACAGCTTCCAGCTGAGAAAATATCTTTTCACTTTGCTTAAGCCTAATCATTATTTTCTCCCTCCTACAGGAGTTTCAGTATCATACAAAGGATCACAATACAAAAGGCCATGTGGATGATTTTTTTATAAAGTTGCTTGTAGACTTACAGTGTATAATTTCGGTGTAAATCTATTTAAAGATGTCAGTAGTTTGGATTTTCTTTCTAAAAAGAAAAACCATGTCCCCTTGTGCTTTGAAAGCCTAAATATAAATGTACCCGAATAAGAAACAGAAAAGAATAAAAGGGCATCTTTTAGAAATTTCATCATACCTCTTGAAGTCTCTCTTTTAAAAATGAAATTAAAGAGATGGGGGACCTCGTACTCTAAACTTTTAATTGTCTAAAATGTAAAATTATGCCTCACCACCTATGCAGGAAAGTGCTCACTCTTAGAAGTAAAACGTCTTCTAAGTACAAATATTCAGAACAACGAACTCTTCCCCTAGCCCAGGATTCCTATAAGAAATGGATTCAGTTCCAATACTGTGTTTTCTTATGTCAGTTTCAAGTACCATTTACAATTCTGCACTAGCATCTTACCGGGCTACAGCTTCCTGTAAATGAAACTAGTCAGGAATACATTCCCTTTACAAACCAATTTCCTTTGCTCCAAGGCACAAACACATCCTGCCCAGACAACTACCATGCAAATGCCTGCCATTTGCCTTTAGGAGATTAAAGGTTAAAGGAGAAATGGCTGTTAGGCATACTTGTGACACCAACAGTTAGTTGGTAGCAAACCCCCCATCCCCACCCACTCCCCTTACTCTCCTGATATCTTTTTCTACCCTGGGGGTGCTCCTCTGACCTCCTTAGGCACCCAGCAACCTTAAGCTCTCCCACTTCATTTTACTTTTTTCTTTTAATTAGTTCCCAGAAAGTAGTATAAAATTGAGCCTTCTTTCAGAGTAAATAACTGAAATCCCAAAGGGTTTACCACTGCCCAGACCCCCTCCCCCACCCACTTTCCCTTGGGATACTACAAACTACATAATACTCAGAAAAACCACACTCTAAAAGGGAATAATATCTTGAACTGTGGAACTGCATGAACCAGTCAGACTGAAAGAAGACTTTTTGGAGCCAAGAGGGATCTTGTACTCTCGACCATATCAAATAAGTGACTATCTAAAGTCAGTGCCAGCATCTTCCTGTAAGAAGTGTAGGAAACTGTTTATGTTCACAGTATAAATTCAGTGACTTCCTCCCCACCCTGTAAAATGGTAATAATAAAATATGGGCCTCATAAGGTTGTTATGAGAGTTAAATGAATAGGAAGCCCCTGGCACATAGTAAATAATAAGTGTTAGCTTGTTAGCTTCCTTCTTTGCCTTTCCTTCATTTATTCACCCATTCAATTAATATTCAATGAACCAGCTTCTTCCCAGATTTGAATCACTTCCCAGTGGTGATATGAGTTAGAGCTTTGGGACATGTTTAGTCTCCTCCAGGCTAGTAGGATACAATTTAGTACCCTTAGCATAATGCACTAATTGGTCCCTTAGTGACCTGAAAGAGTTAATGTATTATTGTAGAATTTAATCTGCCACTTCCTGATAAAATGAGTTTTAGCTTTTTTTATACATGTCCCCTAGAATTATAGTACACAAATTCCCTCTCTGTGTGTGTCTCACACACACACACACACACACAAGCATGTGTGCACATTGAAACTCCCCAAGGGTGGTAAGATAGGTTAAAGGATAGAATTAAAATAGTCCATTTAGAGTTGACTGAGTACTTTTTTCTGCTCACAAAAGCAACATATTCTAAGAAATCTGAGAAATATATAAATCTAAATAAGACACAAATTTTCCATAATTCTGCAACCCCCGAAAAAAGTGGTTCTCAGGAAACACTGAAAACATTTCATTCTATTTTCTCCCAAACTTTTTTACTCATATAAAACATATT
>NW_007730046.1:34691-35984 GCF_000696425.1 Galeopterus variegatus
CACACACACACACACACACACAAGCATGTGTGCACATTGAAACTCCCCAAGGGTGGTAAGATAGGTTAAAGGATAGAATTAAAATAGTCCATTTAGAGTTGACTGAGTACTTTTTTCTGCTCACAAAAGCAACATATTCTAAGAAATCTGAGAAATATATAAATCTAAATAAGACACAAATTTTCCATAATTCTGCAACCCCCGAAAAAAGTGGTTCTCAGGAAACACTGAAAACATTTCATTCTATTTTCTCCCAAACTTTTTTACTCATATAAAACATATTACATAATTCATATATTTTATGTACTGTGTGTTGCTACAATTAAATCATGAACATTTTTCAAAGTCACTGAAACTTATTAAAATATTTTAACGACAACTTAGTATTTCATCATATGGACATTTCATGATTTGTTTAGCTATGAGTCTGTTGTAAGACATTTAGGTAATTTTCTGTTTGTTTCTACTACAAATGATATTGAGACATACCATCTTATACATACATTTTTAAATGCATTTTTGTTATTTCCTTAGACTAGATTCCCATAAGTAAAATTATCAAATAAAACAGTACAAACATGTTGAAAGCTCTGGATGAAGATTGTCAAACTACTCTGCATAAACCAGTAGTGCTAAGTGATTCTTTGCACCACACCCTGGCCAGCCCTGAATATTTACACTAAATAGGTAATACATTAAATTTCATTTTTGTTTTAATTTGCATTGGTATGATCACTAATAAAGTGACCATTTATTCCTGTTTATTAACCATTTGTTTTATCTGTTCTGTGAGTTGTAAGCTTATGGTTTTGCCTATTTTATTGAGAATATAGAGATTTTATTATCAGTTATATTAACTCATTATATATTAACATTTTCCTACTGTTTTATTTTTAATTTCTGAAATATTTACTCCAGAGAAAACAGCCATAGACCTCGAGCAAGCTAAGGTATTCTTCTTGTTCATAAATATAGCTCATTGAAATATCAATAATGTATAATCTCCTCATTTGTTTTTAAATTTTTATGATGTTTTTGACACATAGTTTTTTAATTTTAAATACCAAAATCAATCTTTTCCTTCGCTGTTTAATTCATTGTCTGTACACTTAGATAGTCCCTCCCTATTTGGGATCAGGTAGATATTTATGTAAAGTTTCTTCTAGGTACTTAAAGTGGTTTCATTTCTTATGTTTACTTTCTAATTTATCTAGAATTTACTCTTTGTATAGCAAGAATGTGCATAAACGGAACTTTTTCTGACACATTTTCCAATAACATTTATGAGAAAAA
>NW_007730046.1:37613-38894 GCF_000696425.1 Galeopterus variegatus
TAAAATAATGTGATTTCTGCCTTATTATCTCTCAGGGCACTTGCTTTGGGAGAAGCTAGCTGCCGTCTTATGAGAACACAACAAGGAGACCAGGGAAAGGCCCATCTTGGCAGTGAACCATCTTAGAAGCGGAACCTCCAGCCCCAGTCATGCCTTCAGATAATTGCAGCCTCTGTCAATATCTTAACCACAATTTCATCAGAGTCCCTGCACCAGACCCACCTACCTAAACCTCTGTGGAATTCCTGATCTATAGAAATTCTAAAATAATAATTATTTGTTTTTTGTTTTAATCTGTTTTATTCCCTGCAATATTCTTGTTGGTGGTGTTGTTTTACCAATGATTTTGAGGGTTATTTGTTCCCCAGAATAATTAATACAAAGGTGTAAGCAGAAGTCTTTTGGAGGCTCTGCCCTTTTCCTGAGAAATAGAAAATATAGTATATAGCTGGAATCACCCCCTCTGTGATGCCTGAAGTACAGCAACCATCTTGAACCACGAGGCAACACATGAGTATGAAAGTTGGTGCATTAAGAATGATGCGGCAGAATGATTGAAAGCCAGGTGCCTAAAGACATTGCTGAGCACTTGAAACAATACAAGCAACTAGCTGGTAAATACATCTTAAAACCAGCAAATATGTCTCTCTCATTATGTGAGGAAAATAAATACTTTGTTTGAGCTACTCCTAGCCATTAATTTGCTATTGCCACCAAATGCATTCCTAACTGACATTTGGGATCAAACATTGTTGCATGGTCAGCACAGAGCTAGGCACTTCGTAAATATGTTCAAGGTGATTTTAGAGGAATGAATGACAATTTTTAACAGCTCTGCTACAATAAGAAACATGGGTAGACTTCCTTCAAAAACTTAGTTTGTAGAAATAATGAAAGGTGAATTAATAAATGACAGCAGAATTTGGATTACCTCAGGGAAAAATGTTTCAGATTATTTAGCATATGAACAGACTCTCTATCACAGCACTTTTCTTGTGCTGATGTAGATTAACCACCGGTCAAATTGCCTGCAATCAAGTATTGATTACAATTTTTCAAAATGCCCATGAAACAGGACATAGAGTGAAAAATGTTTTATCTTTATTTAAATTCTAAGATCCCACATTTTAAATCAACTCTGCACATCTTTTACAGAATAAGTAAGACCAGCTATCCTCCAAACACTATACGCACATTTGTGACCTGTCACCCGCATTCCGCAGCGAGGTCATCCACATACATGTCTCTCTCAGAACATTGTTTAATCTTCAAAACACAAAC
>NW_007730046.1:40149-42451 GCF_000696425.1 Galeopterus variegatus
AAAAAAAAAAAAAAAAAAAAAAAAAAAAAACCTGCTCTGTAATAGAAGTCAAAATAGTGGTTATCCCTGTCAGGATAGAAATTAGAAGAGAGCATGGGGGGCTTCTGGGGTTCTGGTAATTTTCTATTTCTTTACTTGGGTGGGGGGGTCACATGGGAATATTCAGTTTGTAGTTTGTAAAAATCATCATGGCACATTTTCTATATATGGTATGTTATACTTAACTTGAAAATGGTGCCATTTTTTCCCATTTATTCCCGCAGTATAATTTTTTACAGTGTAATATATTTAAGTGGTTATATGAAGCAGGCAAAGTTTGTGATTCACAGCAAATTTACCTTCAACAAACCAAAGGCAGGAAAAAAATTGATAACCACTGTTGTAAACTAAACCAAACCAAACCAAAAATCGATGGTTGTGTCAATTGTTCCAAAAAAGATGAAAGCCTGGAGCAATATGTTTCTGGGTGGAGGACAAAATGAATAATCTCAGCAGTCTCTCTTTTTACACCCATCTTAAGTTAAATAGGGCCTCAAAGGAAGGGCAATAACAGAAGAGATAGAAGAGTTTCTCCCTTGCTCCACCTTCCTTCTTCTGATTTAATGTAAAGTCAAGAAAGCGATGGTATGGCAGGCTGGCAGGTAGTCAGATCTGGTGTTTTTTCTATCTTAATTTGCATATGGTCAGTTTAGGTTACCCTGCTTCCCAGTATCCCCAAGGTTGCCCACTTTTAGTGTGGGAATGAGCATCAGGGTCAACAGTTAATTTTGACACTTATCAAAATTCACTTCCACCCCCAAGACTTTGACTCTCAGGTAGAAAAGTCTCAGCCTCTGTCCAGTTCTACTCTGCCTCTCACATTAGCCTGTGGGCATATTCTCTCTAAAATAGTATGAAGAATGTATGTTAAAGATGACTTCTCTGGACCTTAGGGGATATTTTTTTTTTCCTTCTTCTTTTTTGGAGTATTTACCTGGAGGCCAGATGTCCAAGATGATGAGATTCTATCTCCAAGGTTTATCCTGAAAACCAGATGTCTCCCTGGAGTCCAGGACTTCCACCTCACACTTGATCATTATTTCCTATAAAAATGTACCCATAACTTAGTCAGGAAAAAAAAAAGGATATATGAAGCAACTTAAATATTTTTACAATTATGAAAAAGTATCTAAGCCTTAAGAAATTCACATAGACTATATGGCAGGAATGTGTTATATGTTTGTAACAGTTTTTACAATTTATATATGACAACGCTGTTTATCCACAAGAGGGAAAATGACGTGCACCTTTACTTCTTTGGGTGCCCTGAATTTGGAGGTTTAAAATAGTTCTTTGTAGCACCAGCCTGGGATTTTGACAGATGCTTCAGGCTATTGGTAAACCTTAAAGAGATTTAGCAAGAAACTGCATTGCACCATTTTCTTTTAATCTGTGTACATAGCAGTCTAGTTATGGCTGGCTTTAAACCATCCAAAAGCTGGAAGCACTCTAAATCCTATTTGTTCCTTGAGTGGACTATTCATTAACGAGGTTATCTGCTTGGTTGCTTCTGAAGTTAAATCTTACTTCTACATCTAGTTTTTCTAATGACTTATATTTGTTGCTTTGATTTGCTGGGCACGATTTATTTTGTTGACTTGTTAATCATACACTGCCCAGGCTTTGACATTTGTCTTTAAAACACGTTTTCAATGTCCAAGACTCAAGGCACCCTTAACTTGCTTCTTTCATGAGGTAAATGCTCCAAGCTTAAGAGTTATTTTTCCTTCAAGATACCATTAAGGACTAACAGCATATACCCAAACCCTCACCACTGCATATGAATGCCCACTAAACATAAGCCTTTAAGATTACATTCATTGTGGGACTTCCAGTCAAGATGGAGGAATAGACAGTCCCCAGCATCACTCCCTCCCACAAATCAACCAATTTTCAACCCATTAAAAGGCAAGGACAGCCAAGCTGGGGACACTAGAACTCAGGGGAAGAGAAGGAGAGAACTACGGAGTACATGAAGGCGGGAGAAGCCACGATGAGAGAAAGAAAAAACTGCTCTGACCATTTTGAGCCCTGGCCACTTCCAGGCTGGAGCTGCTGAGCGTTCAGAGCAGGAGCTGGCAAAAGCTGCAGCTGTGCCCTTTAGATGAAGTTGCTTGGAGGCGGCAGGGGAGAAGAGGGCCTTGGAGGCCCCCAGGCCAGCAAGACCACTCATAGGGTTCCTGTGGACCCACACAGGAGCAAGGAGCCACAATAACTGAAAGAAAGGAGCCACTCAGAGGCTGGTGAGTCATCACAAGGGACT
>NW_007730046.1:42943-43939 GCF_000696425.1 Galeopterus variegatus
TCAGCACAGGACCACTCAGAGGAGACTGGTCAGGAATATAGAATTGTATGGGGTGCAGTTTAATGAGAAGACTCAGGCCTAGACCAGAATTTCTACACAACCCAGGTGCACTGGATCTCTCAAGACCTGGAAGTTCCTATAAAGTCAACCATTAAAACCTGTGCTGCACAAAAGCCTTCCCTAGGGAATCAGCAGCAAACCAACAATTTAACTCAACCACAGAGCTCAAGTACTGGTCACCACAGGAAGTTCCCCCATTTTAGGAGTAAACAAAGGACAACAAATTAGTTCCAGTGCAGAGTTTAAGTGNATAACACCTAGAAGGACCAGAAGTCCCCTGGGCTACCAAGCCAGAAAGGGGGGAGGGCTGGAGGCCTCAGCAATGCCCCCCAACACCTGCAACCAATCCTGAGGGTGAAGGACAAGGGCCTCAGCCATGCCACCCCTGACACATGCAGCCAGTCCAGCGGCAGCAAGAAGGGCCATGGGCTCGCCCAAGCTGGAGCAGTGGGGCAGCCAAGGGCCTCAGCCATACCCCCCAACACGTGCAACCAGCAAGAAGGGCCTGGGGTTCCCAAGCTGGTATGGTGGGGGGCAAGGGCTTTTGCCACACCCCACCTTACATCTGCACCCAGTCCGGCAATGACCAAGCCACTGCTGGAAACTCCTCTGGTCTCCCTTTTGGGAAAGAGGGGGGTGCCACTGGCCTCAATCCCACCCCTTCTCCTTCCTCCTTCTTCCATCCCATTTCCTTCCCCTTCCCCTCTCCCCCTCCCTCCCAACATTCTAGAATGTAAAAAATAATATTAATAAAATTTTCTTAAAAGAAAAAAAGAATATGTTCATTGTACCATTCCTCACCAAGAATTCTTCTCCTATACCTTTCCTTGAAAGTACGTACTCTAGATAGACCCATAAGCACCCATGGATTTTCAGGGCAGGACCCATTCTCAGCTCACAGTTCCAGTGTGCCTTGGTATGGAGAGGGCCATTTCA
>NW_007730046.1:44123-44871 GCF_000696425.1 Galeopterus variegatus
AAGCACCCATGGATTTTCAGGGCAGGACCCATTCTCAGCTCACAGTTCCAGTGTGCCTTGGTATGGAGAGGGCCATTTCACACACTCCAGGGAGCTCTCTTCTAAACCTGAGACACCAAGTCATCTCTGCCCTTCACCTGGGTCTTTTTCTCAGTCTTGCTTTCTAATTACTCTTCTGAGCAGCCTCCCAGAAGTAATCCCACCTGCCCTTTCATCCACAGATGAGAAGTCTTGCTCAGTGAGCAAGTCCAATAGCCGAATTCTATCTTAATCATGTGCACTTACGTGCAAGGATGATAGACACACAGCAATGGCCAATTGGGAGTGGAGGAACGGGTGGGAGGTGGCAGTTAAACATTTATTTACAGCAGCGTAACCCCAAGTTCCTTTGTTTCCTTATCCTCCTGCTTGGTTTCAGAAAAGTTTGAGGTGGTTGCATAAGCCCACCCTCAGAGAGCAATGTAATTAATACTTTTAGGTCACAATGATTTGGGAAGGGGAATAATTAGACCATTAAAATCCTTCTGTCCTTGGGCCGGCCCAGTGGCGCACTGGAGTGTGCGCCGCTTGGGAGCGCGGTGGCGCTCCTGCCGAGGGTTTGGATCCCATGTGGAGACCGGTTCCCGCTCACTGGCTGAGAGCGGTGCGGGTGCAACACTGAGGGTTGCGATCCCGTTGCCAGTCCCCGGTGCGGGCGCGACACCAAGGGTTGCAATCCCGTTACCGGAAAAAAAAAAAAAAAAAAAAA
>NW_007730046.1:44978-71063 GCF_000696425.1 Galeopterus variegatus
GACACCAAGGGTTGCGATCCTGTTGCCGGTCCCCGGTACGGGCGCGACACCAAGGGTTGCAATCCCGTTACCGGGAAAAAAAAAAAAAATCCTTCTGTCCTTGCAATGACCTACATCCAAAGTGAAAGTTATTCAGCCTTTGAAGAGAAGCTTTTGTTTGGGGATTTTCAAGTATGCTTGTCAGGTACATGCCTGTCACTGGTAACATCTTCGGAATATACTTGTCTCCCTGACATCAGTAAATCCATTCGTTCCCAGCTGTAATTTATCTCTTGATAAATCATGCTATCAAGTTGAAGTGTGAAAGCAATACCCTTAGGACATAAAATACCACTGAATCCGCTGTTTGGTTAATTTATTACTATTATTAGGAAACTGACAGGATTACTTTAAAAATCAAGTGCCCAGAGGCTCTAGATTTTTATCAGGTCTTCGATACTGGAATAGCGTTCCATCACGCCTGGCTGACCCCACCACTTCTGCCAGCCTCCTTCTGCCACCAGTCCCTTTGGAGAATTCGTATAGGAATGGAGGAGTAGCTGAAGCCAGTCACAAGCTCCTCTGTAACATTCAGGCAGATAGGTAGGTCTGACAATCAAGAGAATAAAGCCTTGGGGCTTTTTCTCAAGGAAGTTGTTTGCTTTCTTAAGAGGTTGGTCTCCTTATTCAGCCCATGACAGCATTGCATTATGTACATGGAGGCATAATGCTGAAGACTGACATGGTGTAGTGACAGGAGCCCCAAACCAGGAGGCAGCAGACATGACTTGAAATCCTAACTCTGGTGTTTACTGGCTGTGTGACCTTAGACAAGTAATTTTGTGCTCCTGAGCCTCAGTTTCTTTAGCTGCAAAATGGGGTTAATGATAGGGTTGTCGAGAGAATTAATTAAGACATACAGAAATGCTCACCTCATAATAAGTGAGAATGTTTGTTGCTTCCTCTTAATACTGCATATTTAAAGGGAGAATTTATAGGGACATATCAATGATCTGCATTTATCAACCACTTGTGAGTATTCATTTCTCAGTCATACTCAGATTTGTTTTAATTTGGAATTCCACCCAGCACTGGGTAAGGTAGATGGCAAATAAAGACAACTTTGTAAGACTTTTCACACCTTAGACTCTAATGAGATGTAGATTAAATCCCATTACAACAAATGGCATTACCAACCTCAACTCTTCAAAAAAAAAAAAACGGAAAGGAAAAAGAGAGGGTATAAGAAAGAGAATCTAACCTACAGCCATCCGAACAGTATTTCAAACAGTGTTTAACTTTCAACAGTCTAGAGAGAATTTTGTTGTAAGATATAACTCATGTCCTTTTAAGCAGTATAAATTACCAGGGAGCTTGTCTGGGTGTGTTGGTGGCAAATGAGAAGCCTACGTAAACCCCTGCTGCTGCTCTTCCCATTCTCTCCAGCCACTCCAGCCTTCTTTTTGACAAGTCACTTCCATGGCCACCTCAAGACCTTTGCACTTGCTAGTATCTCAGCCTAGGATACTTTTTCCTGATCTCAACTAACCTCCCCTTGCCACTTTATGCAGATCTGAGGTCAAACATCACCTGCCTGGAGTAGCCTTTTCTAGACACCTCTCTACAACAATTTCCACACCCAATGCCCATTCATCACATGATCCCTCACTCTGCTTTTTCTTCATAGCGTTTATCACTATCTTACATATGATTTTTGTCTCCCTTATGTACAATTGTAGCTTCATGAGCACAACAGATATTTGTCTGTCATATTTGCCACTATAAATGCCTAAAATGATCCCTAGCATACAGAAGGGAGAGGAAGGAAGGCTGGTGTCCTCCACCGTCACATAAGGACAAAATGTTTTTCTGTAGCCTGCAGGAGTGCAGTTCCTAAAAGCTTGAGTCCCAGAACAGAAGTGGAGGAAGGTCAATTGGGCACCACTTACCCAGCCTCATCCAGACCTTCATAATCTCTTGCTGGTCTCCTGCAGTAGCTCCCTAACTGGTATCTCTTCCTTGGGTTTATGTTCTAACTTTTTGATCCACCCCACATACTTCTTTTCTAGTTTCTTTGATTCCTTGGATTTTTAATTGAGATATACTTGACATACAATAAACTGCCTAATAATGTATACAATTTGATGAATTTTGACATGTGCATACACCCATGAAACCATCACCTTGATCAACATAAAAAATACTTATATCGCCCCCAAAAGTTTCCTCATGCCCCTTTACAATCTCTCCCTCCTGCCCCTGCCCCACCTGTCTCCAACCTTCCTCTGAAGATTAGTTTGTATCTTCTAGAATATTATATCAATGGAATCATACAGTATGTACTTTTTTCTCTTTTTCTCCTATTGGCCTGGATTCTTCCACTCAGCATAATGATTTTGAAATCTATCCATGTCATGAGTATCAATACTTCTTTCCTTTGATTGCTAAGTGATATTATATTGAATGGATATACCATATTTGTTTATCTACTACTCACCTCTTGATGGACATTTTGGATTATTTCAAATTTCTGGCAATTATGAATAAAATTTCTATGAACATTCATGTACAAATCTCTGTATAGACATGCTTTCATTTCTCTTGAATAAGTACCTAGGAGAACAATTAAATATATGGTAGGTGTATAGATGACTTTTTAAGGAACTGTCAAATTATTTTCCAACATAGTTGTTCCATTTTACATTCCCACCAGCTGTTCATGATTGTTCCAGCTGCTCTGCATCCTCACCAACATTTGTTATTCTGACAGCAACATCTAAATGAAAGACAAATCTGATCATACTACTTCTTGCTTAAAATTACCCTTGACTTCCCACCCCTTGCAGAATAAAGCCCACCTTCCGCAGGGCTGTTTTTAAGCTCCTGCCTCCCAGCACAGACTCATCTTCCACCACGATTCCCTTTCCTCATTCCAAGTCCCCAGACCCTTTGCACCTAACCCTCAAAGCTTCTTTGGTTTCCTCAACACACAGCATCCTTTCCTGACTCTGAGCTTTTACACAAGCATTGCTGCATTCCTCCACTGTTATGGGCTGAATTGTGCACCCACCAAAATTCATATGTTGAAGTCCAAACCCCCAGTAACTCAGAATGTGACTGTATTTGGAGACGGAGTTTTAATAAAGGTAAATAAGTTAAAATGAGGTCATTAGAGAGGGTCCTAATCTGACATGAATGTCCTTATAAGAAGAGGAAATTTGGACACAGATTCGTACAGAAGGAAAACGATGTGAAGACACAGGGAAAAGACGGTCACCAACAAGCCAAGGAGAGATCTAGAACAGTCCCTCCCTTGGGGCCCTCAGAAGCCGCCAACTCTGCCAACACCTTGATCTCAGATTTCCAGCCTCCAGAATGGTGATAAAATTAATTGTTTAAGCCACCCAGTCTGTGGTACTTTGTTATGGCAGACCAAGCAAATAATACCCTCACCTCTTTAATGAAGGACTGTTGCTTTCTCTGTTAATTTTCCCTCCAATCTCTCCTGACCAGATATAATTGTCTGCTTTTATCCTTCTCAAGCTCCTTTGTTCATTACCGTTACTGGGAATTTGATCTCACTGTAGCAATTATTTGTTTAAGGGTGGGTCTATTTTTCCCACTAGGCTAGATTTTTTTTGAAGATTTTTGTCTTTCCATCCCAAGCTGTCTAGATCAGCCTCCTGACACAGGATAGGCTTCTGTGCATTTTTGTTGCATGAATTCCCTGGAACTAGGATGCTCACCCAGATTTCTTTCCCCTATAACTTCCTATTGTCATTTTTAGAAGGAAGAATACCAATTATTTCCCTTTATGGGAATTTATCCCAAGGAGGTCTTTGGACAAGTACATAAAAATGAATGCACAAGAAAGTTTGTCAGAGCATTGATTATAATATCAAAAAATTGCAATTGACATAATTGTTGTTCAATAGAGATTAGTTAAATAAATTATGGTATGTTCCACAGAGAAATATTGTGCAGTCAATAAAAATGATGATGTGTATCTATATTTATTGACACAGAAGGAAAAACACCACCTCTTATTGAATGAAAAAAAATAAGATACAGAACTGTATATACAGTGTAATATTTATACAAAGTTATGTACGCATATGGCTGTAGGTACCCATGCATATAGGAATATATGGAACGATGTCTGCCAACATGTTAGTCTGGGTGGTTGAATTTCAGGTGATTCTTCTTTTTTCTCTATTTATTGCAGAATTGTTTAAATTTTTAAGAGTAGGCATGCATTAATTTTATAACCAGAATAAAATAGTAAAATTATTTTATTTTGAAGACAATGTAATAATAAAGAGGAAAGTAGCTCGACTTCACTGTTCTGCTACATCAATGCCTTCACCTGAGCATGGAAAGAAGACAATTCTTCTCATGCTGTTAATTAGGCCTCCTGAAAGCAAGTCAGCCCTGGGCTGAGGCCACACAGATGGGCATTGGCATGGTACAGTGAGGAGCTATTGAGCCACTACCCACCTGCCCTGGTCTCATCCCAAAGTGATTCCTGCAGTCCAGCTTTAAATGCCTAAATTTCTCACTATCGGTTATTTCCTTTAGATGCTTTGACTAGACAACTGTTAAAATGCATGGGCAGAAGCAAAAAATTAATAAATAAAAGCTATTTTTATTTAGGGACATGGTAACTCCAATTAATTCTCCAGCAAAAGGCTGATCTGTTAAATTCTGTTATGGAAAAGGAAAGAAAGAAAATGGGCAGGAATTGGTGATAGAGCTGGGGGAAATCCAGCAAAAACAAATTCAGTCCCTGGAGAAAGTACAGAAAGGGCAATGTATTAGTCAAGGATTCTCCAGAGAAACAGAATCAATAGGATAGATAGATATAGATATAGATGATATAGATATAGATATAGATATAGATATAGATACAGATATGGGTATAAATATAGATGAGGAGGAGATTTATTATAGGAATTAGTTCACACAGTTATAAAGGCTGAGAACTCACACTATCTGCCATTTGCAAGCTGGAGAACCAAGAAAGCCGGTGGTGTAACTCAGTCTAGTCCAAAGGCCTGGGACCAAGAATACCAACATCTGAGGGCAGGAGATGATAGACATCACAGCTTAAGGAAAGAAAGAAAATTTGCCCTTCCTCTGCCTTTTTGCTCTATCCAGGCCCTAAACAGATTAGATGATACCTGCCCATATTGGTAAGGGTGACCTCCTTTACTCAGTCTACCAATTCAAATGCTAATTTCTTCCATTAACACCCTCACAGACACACTCAGAAATGTTTTATCAGCTATATGGGCATTACTTAGCCCAATCAAGTTAACCCAAATTAACCATCACAGGCAACAAACAAAAAAAGTGGCAGGGGAGAAGTTGTACCTATTTTGTAAATGTGCTATAGCAGACCTATATAGCTCCTTGCTGGGACAAAAATAACTGGAAAGTGCCTCTCACACCAAGAAGAGATTTTTTTTTTTTTTTGTCTTTTTCCGTGTCCGGCAACGGATCGCAACCCTCAGTGTTGCCCCCGGACCGGACCGGGGACCGGCAACGGGATCGCAACCCTCGGTGTTGCTCCCGCGCCTCGCTCAGCCAGTGAGCGGGAACCGGTCTGTATGTGGGATCCGAACCCTCGGGCAGGAGCGCCGCCGCGCTTCCCAAGCGGCGCACTATCCAGTGCGCCACCAGGCCGGCCCTCCAAGAAGAGATTAAACACACACACACAGCTTGATTCTCTGTCAATGTGCACTTCATTTCTTTTTGGCCACACCTGCACACATGGATGATGATTATCAGTTCCAGTTACTTATGTGACAAAACAACATTGTGAAGTATCACTCAGTGTTTTTCATTCTCCATATTTCCTGCTCACCTCCTTGTGGTAGATTATATTTTCTGAAGACGGCCACACCAATATATATCCCACTCCACATGCTCACAAGGTGACATGGACAAGCCCCCTCATCCAGAGGTGGGATCAATATTTCCTCCCTTAAACACCCATGGATCTTTGTGATTGCCTCATCTGACACAAGGATACTGTGTGATTTATAGGTTTTGTCATAAAACACAGTATGGCTTCTGCCTCCTCTCTCTTTCTCTCTCTCTCTTTTTAAAGATGACTAGTAAGGGGATCTGAACCCTTGACTTGGTGTTGTCAGCACCACACTCTCCAAAGTGAGCAAACCGGCCAACCCTATATGGGATCTGAACCCATGGCCTTGTTGTTACCAGCACCACACTCTCCCAAGTGAGCCACAGGCCGGCCCCTTTAAGAAGAAATTTTTAAAAACGTGTTTTTTTTTTTGCTCCCACCAATGAGTGAGAACATGTGGTATTTCTTTTTCTCTGCCTGACTCGTTTCACTCAATATTATTCTCTCAAGGTCCATCCATGTTGTTGCAAATGGCAGTATTTCATTCGTTTTTATAGCTGAGTAGTATTCCATTGTGTAGATATACCACACAAAAAAAAACCGGGGGCGGGGTGGGGAAGAAGATATAACAACTATACTTTTTTGAATCCAGGCAGGAAAGACCAGAGGGGTTCCTGGGTATCTGAAGATGCCAATGGGATCAATGATAAGCATCAGGAATGGGGAAAATTTGACAACTCAGCAGATATCGCCAGCATTGGCAGATAATGACCTAAAACCAGATGGGCCTCCTCAGCAATCCATAAGTTCCAGGTGCAACTCAATACCAACCCTGGGGGAGAGGAAAGAGTGAAAAAACTGGCACAAATATAATTCACCTGGAATTGATCATTTAAATGATCTGCCATCAGTAGGAAGATGCTTAAAATACTGCTTTTGGAAAAATCGAGCAACATTATGTGGCTAAGTTATGGCTTAAGGAATTTATATCTTCTTCACCATTTTTAGAGTCAGCTTCCCCACTAAAGTGTAGCTTCCAAGAGGGGAGGGAGGTGATGGCCAAGAACAGGCATTCAATGCATATGTGTTGAATGGGTAAATAATGAATGAATAATGAATTCTAAAGAGCTCTGTTTTGAATATCGGAGGACATGAATCATCAGAGTTCTGTCTTCAGCAAGTAAGGTCACCTTTAGCAGTTCCCTAACCCTCTCTGGGCCCAAGAGTCCTTATCCGTAAAATTAGATGATCTCTAATTACACCTCCAAATCTAATATCCCACTGGACCATAGGCTACTGAAAAACAGGGATCAAGACCCAATCATTTTCATAGCCCCAGAATCTAGCACAGTGCCTGGTAAACAGCAGGCACTTGATAAATATTTGTTGAAGGAATGAAATAAACATTATCCTATGTTTCAAACCCTAAAAAGAACAATGGGTAATTTGGTTGTCTTTTCAAGTACATAAATGTTAAATGAAAACTAAAGAGAAATAACAAACTGAGAATGTCATAATGTCATTTCTGCGGTACAGCAACATCTCCTAACTGCCCAGCATTTAAGGAGTATTGTTTTTATTGCCCGGGAGTCTGGCATGTTGCTTTGCTCTGAGTTGCCTCCCTGTTATTCTGACTGACAGCCTCTCTGAGCTGTCTTTTGGTGGGCAGACGTTGCCCCTGGTGCATTTTTTATCAAAAGTACATACGTCCTGTCATTTTTTATAATCCTCAGAACTTGGAGATTGTCCTTTACTTAAGTTTTCTGAGCTGAAATTTGGTTTGAATAATAATCAGGACTGTGGATCTTCTAAAGCAAAGAGACTTTATGAGAAAATACTATCTTATGATTCTCCCAGGCATAGAGTTTCAGAGTTGAAAGATTTTTACATCTTAGGATTTTATCTTATTAATATTCTCCTTTGCAATTCAAGTACCAAGAACTGGAAAAATCCCTGATTGTCCTGCAGCAATGACATTAAAGGCTCCTCATAACATACAGAACCAAAATTGTGCCATAATTTAGTGAAATTGAACACTGCCCTGTGACTGCTAATTTCCCATCAAGATGATTCTGTTTCTAACCAAAAAAGAAAAGGTAAAATCTTGACAGAAAAAAAAAATGCCCATTTTCCAATTATTGTGAAGACTCTCAGATGATTTAGGGTTAATATTACTATTTTTTACCTTTGTCCTAATTTTTACCATGAGGTTCTGCTAAAAATCTTTGTGGCTAGAATGTTGTAACCAGCAGTTTCTCTTTTAATCTTCCACTTGGTAAACCCAGTTAAAATTGTACAGTGATGATGTGTTCTGTTCTGGGAGACTGCTGTATCAGCGTATTCATTTTTAACCTTTATTTTCAATTATTTGCAGTTTGGGATTTAATCTCCAAAGTCAATTTAGGAGAATTCTTCTCTTTTAATAAAGAAAGCTAATTTACCTATTCTGCAGTTACCAGACAAGCTTATTTAAAAATAGGAACGCATTCATGTTATCCCTGAGTTGTGAAATGTGCTTTTTAAGCTTTCCTAATATGCTAATTATTAGGGCAAGAAATCTATTATTTTTCCATATTCTGTTAATTTTAATGTGCCCTTACAATGATATCTGGACAATTAGACTACAGGTTTTCTGGATGAAGTGTGTTGTTCGTTTGTCTTGTTTTGGTTTCTTATAGCCATATAGAATAATTACATATCTCTTCTAAAGAAAGCACCACAGGCTTCATTAAAGGAGATGTGTGGTTGTTTACTTCCTAGTATTAGTAATTCATGTAATTTTTAACAGGCGTTAAAACATGCAGTCATGTCTACTGTGCAAGTCTGACCTGTAAGATTGTCACTGGGATGGACTCGATCACCACCGGTAGGATGCAGTGTAAGCATCTCCCTTCTCCATCATGTCTTGCACACTATGAAATCCACATACTACTCATTCCTTTGGCTTAATGAGATCTCTTTTAAAATGCAAACGTATTAACTGCGGGTCATAATGTATTGTCACATCATGGCATGTGAACACTTAGGAATTAATATAAGAATTTAGTTAATGAGTTAAGTATCAAAGACGTGGGCTTTAAATAGTGAAATATGTAAGACAGGCATTAAAACAGAGGTAAAGAATTATACTTTTTAGCAATCCTTCCCAGTAGTATTTCATACATGCCACCGTTAGCATTTATTTAGCACTTGTTTACTTTTAGATAAGTGCCTCTACCTGGATTCCCTGGAGATTAGAGGCCAAGGCTTTATAGGAGGTGCCATCCCAGGGTAGCAACAGTGAGGAAAAAGGAGAGTGAGGCCAGAGGGAGGGCAGGCATAAACAGAGTGGCGTATCACAGAGCTGGCGACATCGTCCTAGAAAACAGTCAGTTGTTCCTTCACATGACTCTCCCTTCCAAACAGCTGTGTGGAATCACTGCACCTCAGGATAGTGTATGGTGAACAGGAAGGAATGATTTATCTGCCAGAGTCCTCGAACTCCTTTCATCATTGGTCACAGGTCACTCCACCAAGTGTCAACTCCCACACCCACTTCTGAGTTATGATAGCCATTCCCTTGTGGACGCTGCTGGAGAAGACAAATCCATAGTCAGTGAGCCAATGGTCCCTCTGAATGTCAGAAGTGGTGGGGGAGGTATAATGCCCCCAGGAGTTTAATCAAGTCAGATCCAAGCCAAGAAGCCAAGGTCCCTGCTCCATGGGACATGGTGAAGCCATGTGAGGTACAGATGGAGGTGGAAGGATTCAGTCTACAGCAGTGGTGGCCAGGTGGCCAGTGAACAACCATCTAAGGTCTGGCAGGCAGGTGAGGCAAAGCAAACCTGGAAACGCACATAAAATGGTTGGGTGGCAAAATTATTTCTATTATTCCAAATAGACTATGAGCTCCTTGACGGCAGAAATTCTGTTATTCATCTTCATATAAAAGAAGCTAAGGGTAGAGTAGAGCATACCCAGACTGAACTAAGCCTTGTTAAAGATACATTTGTGTAAGTGCCCATCTGGTCTGACCATTCAGGGCACTAGAATGTTGACTGTAATTGTCAAATGGGTGCATCCATCTCAAGTGTTTACCTATAGCAATTTTGGAATGGGATTATTTTATTTGAGTCATTATTTTTAAAAACAGAAAAAAAAAAGATTTAAAAAGAAGCGACCCTCCCAGTGATACTGTAGTAGTTATGAAACTAGGTCTGTTTGGAATCTAGCAGACTTAGTTATATACTGCGCAATCTCAAACAAATTTCCTTGCTAGATTTTGGGTTTCTTTTCTGAAAACTGGGGGTGATAATATTTATTGTACTATTAGGAAGAGTGTCAGATTGTGCTATGTCAACTTGGTTACGCTGGGGCCTGTGGTTTCCAGACACCTGTATCCTGTGTGATTCAAGTCTAGGATTGGCAAAGAGAGGAACTTGCATAAAATTTGGGAGGCAGAAGAGCAGCAGATGGGAGGGGAAGGACAGAAGGCCTTCTCTGCAGTCGGATCACAGTGATGGAGCAAGACAGAGGTACTTGCTGGATCCCAACTTTCCAACACTCCTCTCCGTGCCTAGCTTTACTGCTGATTCTGCTAATCAGTAGCAGCCACAAACCCACCACCAGATGCTTGGCTGCAAACCCACAGAGGCAACAGCTTCCCATTGTCCTGGCAGCTGGATGTATTTGTCTTCTTGGATTTCTCTGCAAGCTCTGAGTTATCAACCTGTGCCAGTGCTTTGGGAGAACTGGTAAATGACATCTCTGACCCTCCAACTCCCTCTTCCAGACTTTCACTTCCCTGGCTCCTTCCACAGTTATGTAATAAACGTGCTCTCCAGAAAAAGCCTGATTCGTAGCCTTTGCTGATTTCTGTGGTGTAAATGCTCCCACATTTCAAGCTACCAACATGAAGTCCCTGAACCGAGTTGGGGAGACAGAACATGAGTGCTCTCAGGAATCCCTGCGATCCATCTCCTAGGAACCACCAAGCCAGCTCCTAACACAGGGGTCTGCTTCCCTGACTGAACCCTGACTCCTGCAGGGAGACTAGGAGATGGCAGGTATACAGTGCCTGGCACACAGTAAGTGCTCAATAAATTAAAGTTATTGTGCCACAGAAACCAATCCTCATGTTATGTTTGGATTTGAATCTACCAAAGGCATGGGCTTACTTTACAACCTGCAAAGAAAAAAAAAAAAAAACAGGTTGAGAAATAAGATTTTCCAACTAATGCAAGAACAATTTTATATAGATTAACACAAAGCCTTCTTTACAGATTAAATAAACAAATTCCGTTTCCTTCAAAACAAATATAGTGTAAGTAAATAATAGAATCTTTTGTACATGTGGCAGTGGCAGGTTACATTGCATGAATATTAAACAGCAATTTTGTAGTTAACATTAAATGAATATTTCAGGAAAAAATTTATAGGTACTGAATCTGTCCAGAAGCTTCTAGCTCTTTTCCAATAAACTTAATAACAGACAAAGCTTGTGTAAATTTAAATTTAAATACTGTCCTTCCCCTCCCGCCTGTTCTCCTAACTGTGCTCTTTCTGGCTCTGCCACTGTGGTGATGGAATGTAAATATCCTTATCTCATCAGTGAAGCACTTTCAAAATTCAAAGCACTTGACACATAGGATTCCTTTTCTTCTTGGGCTTATCAAATTAGCAGTATGATTTATAGTTAATTTTAATTTTATCCAAGGAATTTAAGTTTATTATTTTTGTTTCCCCACCTGAGAATGACTAAACCAATGCTTACTTTGGAATTGACTGTAAACGGATTATTATACAGTTAACTCAGGCATGAAAACATACAGCAAACTATTCATTTCTCTTCACTTCAGAACTGGTGAAACTTTTAGCTAGATGTTGCTAAGAGAAACGTCTCTCCACAGATACTGCACAAATTCTCTTTTTTTCTTTGCCCCAGATCTACAACATTTGCTGATTCTCTTCTTTGCATTACAAAATTCTACATCTGACATCATGAGCTCTGCAAAGGATGCTTCTTTCTGTCAGGACATTCAGTTAATTGACAGAGAATTTTCAATTTCTCAGTCAACAATTATTCAGAATTTATCTTTAAGTCATCAGGCTTATTTCTGAGAAGATTTGGTTTTTTTTCTAAAATGCACACTCTCTACAAATAGCAGCTGCCTGTAGTAGACACTCAGAGGTGATTTTTCTTTCTTTGTTCTAATCTCTCTGTCACTTTGAGTGGCATTGTGCCAATGGGAATGACTTTATAAATCCTGGCTTGGGTGGGAAGGCACAAAGGAAGAAAACAACATCGAGGTTAATGATAACCCAAACAAAACATCCTATATGGTACAGGATTCACTACATTGACAGTATTTCTGGTATAAACCCATCAAAAAAATGAAGAAGCAGAAGTCATAACAGGCAAAAGAAACAGCAGGTGCAAAAGCATGGTGATGGAAGGAAAATACCGCAGTTCGGTGTCAGGAAATTAACCAAAGATAGAACTGTGATGGTAGACTTTGCAACGCCACAGGACATGGGGCCGTTTTCTGCCCTTGACCATGCATTGATGGAATCTCCACTGTCATCCTAGACTAAAAAAGGTTAAGTATGAGGAATGGAGAAGGTGAGGAATGAGATGAGGATACTAGTTCTTCATACTTTGCAAAAGAATGTCATCAAAATGGCTACTTCACACCACTATTTAAATAGGTCTTGTATATCAAGCTAAGGCTTTGGACTTTACCCAGCAGGAAAGTCCACTAGATGATCTTTAGCATAGATGTGATGTGAGGAAATTTAATTTGACAGCAAGACAAAGCTCTCCTGGGGACTATTGCCCAAACCCACACCAGAAGAGGCAGAGGCAGGCAGTGACAGGGACATGGGGAGAAGGGAAGGGCTTAATAAGAAACTCAATGTTCCCTGTAAGGTTTGGTGACTGTTTGTGAGGACTCAAGGGTGACTCCTCGGGGTTCAGCTTGGGAAACGGGTGGATTTCCACTTCAAAGGGAGAATAGAGAAGAAGGTAACATGGGGGTGAGGAAGAGGAGCAGCTTAGCTTTCGCCATATTGAGTTTGACATGTCTTGAGAATCCCTTGAGATCTACTGTATTTCTTCCCGTCCCCTAGAGAGTGGCATCTCTCTATCCTCAGTACTGTTCTGTACTCACATTTCCCACTCTTCCTGAGAGATCGTATTGACATTGAGGAATTTGCCTACCACCCATGCAGAAATAACTCCCAGATCTACATCTTCAGTTCTGATTTTTCTCCACGATTCCAGATCCTTAAATGTAGCTGCTTACAAAGCATCTTCCATTATCAGTCCCTGAGGCACCCCAGTTCCACGTTACCAAAATTTAATGCATCATCTCCCAACCCATATAGTCGCACCTGTTTCTCTTTCCATATTCTCTCCTTTCATCATGATCCACAGTCTCCCAAGCCTGAAACCTGGTTGTCGTCCTTGCCACTCATGCCCAGCCTTTAACTGGATGCCATATCTTCCATTCCTCTCTCCTCCTCTCCCCCTTGCCCCAGCCTTAGTGTAGTCACTCCTGTGTTTCCTATACTTTTCCAACAGCCTCCTGCTGAGACCCTGTGCTTCTCACTTGGCCTTTTCCCCAGCTGTCTTCTGCTAGGCTGTCAGAAGGCTTTCTAAACTGCAAATCCAACCATGCTGCCACCTTGCTTGAAACACTTTTACAAACCCATATTCTCCAAGAGGATAAACCCCAACTTCTGGTCAAGGCACTGAGGTCTTTGACATTCAGGTTTTGTCCTCTCTCCACCTTCATTTCATGACCCTCCCCTCACACACCTGCTGTGGCTGCTTTGCTACTTCTCCCTACATGCCTGGGTGTTCTGCCCTCCCCCTGACCCTGTCCACCCAGGACTTACTCTTCATGATTCATTGAGGTCACCTTCCCTGATGTCTCCAGACGAAGCTTGGTGCTTCCTTATCTACAGCCCTGGAACCTCCAGTGCATCCAGCTATTCTTTCACTCCTCTCATTGGTAGACTTGTCTATTTATATTGTCCCCCTTCTAGGCTATAATCCCTTGGGATAATGACCATGTTCTTCTCCTCAACATTTGAGGTGGTGCTTAAGCACTGTAGTCCTTTAATAAATATCCACTGAATCAATAAATGAACAGATATAGAGAAGTCAAAGAAAGATTCACTCCTGTGCTTCTCCTGCAACCTGCCTGTGATTTCTCATTCTCTCTTCTTACGATACAACATTTACTTTCATGTAGAGCTTCCTGACAGGCAATGCATAAAGAGAAACAATAGAGGATATGGTGTTTGTTGCCTGAAAAAAGCAAAACTTTCATTTCTTCAATCGAAACAAACTTTTTTCCAATAATAAATTTTAACAGGAATTCATCACATGAGTTCTTGCACACAGAACATTGAACAACATAATGGGAAGTATCTTTAAGCAGTTTTTACAGAAGCTACAGAAATATTCTTCACTTCACTGTTTCTAGTATAATGCTTTATGGAAAAGAAAAAAAAGATAAAGACCCAGCACTAAAATATGATTCATGAAAGAGTTTTCACTGAGAAAGGCTAAGCTAATGAGCATTACTTTTAGAGCTTTCTGGTGTTCAAGAACACAGCTTAGCAGACGTGGAAAAGAGACTGCAGCCTATAAACTGTATTTCTCAAATATCAATTGCCTCAGCCAGGCTTTGATAGGAGCTAAATGACAGGCCAAAATTGGATTCTCTGACGAGAGCCTAGAAAACTCCCACTCATTCAAGGGTAGCTATTTGTAGCTAAACTCTTGCCAGACTGAGAGGAGAATTTGGCCCAGTGAATAAAAATACGGAAAATAAATGCTCAGAAAGCATAGGAGGAGGAGAGTTCTGGATTCACCATCCAACCACACCGTTTGGTTTTATTGCATTGCTTAGAGTCATTTAAGACAAAAAAATTACCATCATTGGCCCACAAGCACACCAAGACATGAGAAAATTCATCTTACTATAGCTTTATGTCAAATAGCACTATTTACTTTTCCCCCAGCCTTCACCTACAAAGACAAATACGAATTCATCAAGCATTAAACCACCAAAAATGAGACTTGGGGGTAAATTCTCGAAGGAAGATTAAGATATCTAAATGACTAACAATACTTTAGAACATTAAACACAATAGAAGATGTCATTTTAGTCATTGCCCTGCTTACAAGTAGGAAGCAGAACAACAGGTAACAGTTCAAATCAGACAGGCACAGACAGAGCAGTACAGACACAGACTTCGTTGGCTCTGGTTCCGTCACTTATAACAAAAAAATCTCAGTGTGGCAGTTGAAATTCAGTTACAAAAATAATCATTAAAGAAATCATCAGAACCCAAGAAAGACTTTTACGATGATTTTTTAAAAAAAGCAAAACCGAAATGCTGCAATAATTATTTCCACATCTAAATCTGCTAAATATTGAGACTCCTGATATAAAGAAAATGAAAGAACAACTTCTAAAATAAAGCTACTAGAAAAAGATCAGCAAAGCAGTTTTCTAGAGTAAAGTAAGTAGATGTTACTTCAGTATATTGATTGATATATAAACCAAACATATTGACTTATGTGTAATTAACAAAAGTTTAATTAATCTGCTGATTGAAAATGTCATCAATCTTATTCAAGTGAATTTTAATTCAAAGATGGTATCATTTTGAGTATTATGCTCAAGTAATTTCATTTAATTAATCATAAAACTTGTTCTCACATATGCTTTAGCCTCAATAAATCATAAAATAGCTGACAAATTTCCTTTCTAGAAGAAAATTAAAGATATCAGTTTGAGGCACTTTATGTTATATTATTGCTTGATGTGTTCTGAAATGAGAATTAAATGTTTCAAAAGATATCTTCTTTCCTTATCTCTCTGCATATAGAATGACAGTTCTTTTGTGAGCATTTCTATATCCATGAATAAAATTCTCCCAATTATTTTTTTAAAAAAGGTTGTGTTTTTTCAGGCTTGAGGAATATCTAGGTTTGTTTTTCTGAAAACTTGGCAGAAAAACAGGAACCAACTACTGGATAATCATTCAAATGACAAGTCTTCATTAGGTTGAATTACTGAAATGAAACTATTTTAGTAATTGTCATTCTTCTCTCATCCTATATTGAAAACTAAAATGAACAAAATTCACTTTGAGTCCAAAAAGCAGATCCCCCAAAGCCAATTAATGTTCCCAAGCTAGTAGGATACTAATTAGCAATTATTTCTGCCCAGTGATGCCCAGGCACCCTGGGCTGCTAAATATTCCCCTTGTCTAGGTGAGTATTTTATTTCCTAAACTACCAGAGTATACTCATTGAATAGTGATAGTTCTTTCTAGGGTATTTTATAGAATATGTGTCTTTACTGTACTAAATATCCTCCTTCCTCATCCCTGAGAAAGATAAATTGTGTGCAGATAAGGAAAAACCAAAACAGATACAGGGTTAAGATGGAGATGTTCGATAAATGGTACTAAGTTATAATTGAACAGCCTGAGAAGGGTGAAAAGCAGTAAGAAGGAGGCAGATGAGTGGGAAAAAGAGACGGTGTTTAGGAAGAGATGTGAGGAAGAAGCCGACAGAGAATGGAGCACAATTACCCTTTTCCTGCCTCCCTTTTCCCTCCATTGTGAATCAATCTGCAGTTCGTATAGTGAGACCTAATTAAACCAAAACTCACTTTCCAGGAACCCCTCTTTGATCCTGTGTCTTTAGTAATCAAAATGCCATGAGAGCATCCGAGATGTGAAGAAAGGCAAATCCAATTTTAAAGAAATTGTAGTGTATTTTCAGGATGCTTGGACTGGTATCATAACTCTCATTTCCTGGAAGCACAATTTTCCTAAAATAAATAAAGAAATCTAATGATTTTTTCTCCTCCAAAGGAAAAGCTTCAAACATGAGGTGGTATAAAAATATCCTTTTCATTCGTAGGCTACAAAGCCCCTTAAATCAGTACATGAAAGTTAAAGAAGAATCACTGGTAAACAACGGCCCTCATGGCCAGCACATTGTTCTGGGGAAAATTCCATGATTTTGACCTGTATTGAATTACATTTAACAAGTGTTTATTGAGCACCCTTTACATTCAAAATAGTGTGCTATGACTCACAGGGAAGTTACATCTAAAATAGACCAAGGCTTCAAAAATTTTACTATTTGGAAGAATGAGAATGGAGAATAAAGGAAGACAAGTAGGCACATTAACAAATGACTCCAACAATGGCGAAACAATGTGGGGGCCATAAAAAGATACAAACAAAATGAGACGAGATGTCAAGAAGGGAGAGATAATACCTGGTTTCTTTGGAGTGATTCATTTGTTCATTCAAAAATTATGCCATGCGCTCTGCCCACAGGCTGTATTCTGTGCCAAGACCAACAGGCAGTGGTGAACAAAACAAGCAAAAGGGGAAGATAATAAAGGACTAGCTGGAATGGAAGGCATTTTTCCCTTTCAGTGGCTTATAACCTATCTTTTTCCGCGCGTTCACTAACACGTGAAAGTGTCAGACTTTATTTTTTGATAATCAGAAAGGAAAAACATGTTCTCTGTTTTAATTTGCATTTTCCAAATAACTAGTAAAAGGGAGGACTTTTCATATTTGTTATATGTATTGTTTATTCATATCTCTACTGCAATTTGCTTTCTATATCCTCTGAGATTTTTTTTTCTATATTCTGTTTGTCTTTTTCTTATTCATTTGTAGGGAATTTTTTTTGTCTATTCTAGGTACCGATCCTTTATCATATGCATAGAAAATATCTTCTCCCAGTCCATATTTTGCTTTTAAACCTGTTTATGGAGCACTTTGCCTTGATGGAGTCAAATTTATCTACCATTTACTTAATGGATTATGCTTTTTGATCTTCTTAAAGAATCCCTTACTTAGTGCAAGTTCACATTTTTAAATATTTTCAACATGTTTTTCCTGGTAGTTTCAGAGTTTCATTTTTCACATTTTTGTCTGGAATTTGTGTATGGTGTGAAGTAATAATCTATTTTCCATTTGTTTTCCTTGCAGAAAGTAATCTGTCTCAACACCACGTATTTTATATCTTTCCCCCAACTGATTTTGATGTCACTTCAGTACCAAACCAAGTTCCATGTCTAAGTCAGTCTCTGGGGTCTATATCCTATTCTACTGATTTACTTATAAATTCCTCTATCAACCACATGTTGTTTTCAATATAGTAGCTTTGCAGTAAATATCTGCCAAAAAGGATACCCCTTATTGTTCATCTTTTCCAAAATTGTCTTAGCTTATCATGAATCTTTTTTATTTATATGAATTTTAAGAACACTTTGCAAGGTACCAGAAACATTCCATTGAGATTTTGATTGGGATTGCAATTGCACTGCATTTATAAGTAAATTTGGAGATAATTTTCATATTTAGTGTCTAGACTTCCCCTCCATGAATGTGATATATATCTCATTTATTTAGATCTTCTCTCATTCCATCAATAATATTTAATAATTTTCTTTTTTCATAAGACCTTGCATGTTTTTATTATGTTTTTTTCTCAGGTGTGTTTTAGTTTTTCTCAGGTGTTTTTTAATTTTTATTAATTTTGTAAAGGCATTTTGTTTCATATTATTTTTATATTATTGTAATTTATCAATTTCCATGTAACTCTCAATTTTGCTTTAATTGGGGGCTATATAGTTATATACTTTGTAAATTGTTCCTTGTATTTGTATGAAATTTTTCTCTGTGTATTCTCTAAATTTATTTACTTTAAATTCTATTTTGCCTGACATTAATATTGCTATGCTAGCTTTCTTTTTAGTTAGTAATTGTCTGGTATGCTTTTTTCTTCATTTAATTTTAAGCTTTCCATGCTCTTTTATTTTAGAAACATTTCTTCTAAAGCATACATTCACCCATTGGTGAATTGCTGTTTGTTTATTTGTTTGTTTTTTTTAACTCCTAAGAATCCTGCTTTTTAATAAGTGAGTTTAATCTCTTTTTGTTTTGATTACTAAAATAAATGCTGTAACGATTAGAATGTTTTCAGTTTCAGGTAATATAGTGGATTGAATTATGTCCCTCCCAAATTCACTGAAGTTTGAATCGTGTTCCCCAAGTCTTATGTGTTAGAAACTTAGCCTCCACTGTGACTGTTAAGAGGGTGGGAAATCCTATTATGGTAATTGAAGGGTGGAGCCATAAGGAAGTGATTGGATTGTAGGACTGTGTAGTAGTGAATGGATTAAAAATGGTGGTCAGGGGCATGGTTCTGAGGGCTTTAAAAGAAGAGAGGAGAGTTTGTCTCTCTCTTGCTCTCCCTCTGCTCTCTCTGCTTCCATCATCTTGCAATGTAAGACCCTTGAGTCACTGTCACCACCACCAGATGGACTTCAGACTTCCCAGCCTCAGAAACTGTAAGCAATAAATTTTGTTTTCTTATAAATCACCCAGGTTCATGTATTTGTTATAAGCAACAGAAACAGTCTAATACAGGTAATAAATTATCTCAAATGATACCTCCTTTAACAATAAGGAGATCCATTCTCTTTCATAACTAGAAGCCTAGAGGTAGGGCACTTCCAGGTGCAGTATGATCAATGACTCAGTGATGTCATCAAGGAACCAGGAGTTATCACTCCTCTACTTTTCCACCCTCCGTTTCATCCAAGGCCATGTTCCCTCATGGCTGCAAGAAGGCTGCCAGAGTCAAGAGGAGATACATGCTTCCAGCAAGAGGGAGAAAAAATATCTCCCCTAACAGGCAGGATAAATTATTCCTTCAGTTGGATTAGATCAATTTAGGACACATGCACCCCCTCAACTTTCCCACACACAGAGTCACCAGGACAATGTCACTGTCTGCTTGGCCTGGACTCATCATGTGTAATAAAACCAATGTCAATATGTAGTGTCTCATAGAACCTCAGTGTCTCTACTATTATGACTTATTTCTGCCATCATTTCTGGAATTTTCTATTTGCTGTACTTTCACTCTACTTTATTTATTCTTTTGTCCTGGTTGCTTTTGATTAATCACATTTTCTTCATTTTATTTATTATCTTTCACCCATTTAAAGTTATAGAGTCTATGTTAGTTCTTTTAGTAACTATTCCAACATTTTTCATATATATATGTGTATAGAAAGAGAGAGAGAGAGAATTAACTTTAAATTTTTCTATGATAGGCTAAGTTAAAACATACATCTGTCTTCCTTCCAAACTAAATTAGGACTTCCGTATACTTTAATACCCTTCAGAATTCCCCCTCCCAACTCGCCTGCTATTGTGCTACTGTATTTTGTTTGTTTCAATATTTTGGTTCCATCTTGTTTTAAGCACATATTATGAACAATTTTGTTGTTATTCTCATTGATTTTAATGTCAATTTTTATTTAGATTTACCACCATAATTTATTTATTTCCTTTGCTTTTTGCATCGGACTTCTTCCTTCTGAGTACTTTCTTATTCACACCAAAGTTTATCATTCAGTAATCTGTTTATTGACTGTAATCCATTAGTGTTACTGTAGATAGTAAACTTTCTAAATTCTATTAGGCCTAAAATGTCTTTATCTTACCTTTACTCTTCAATTTAATTTTTCAAATAGATAAAACAAACACATGACCCATATTCAATAACATAAAATATTCTCACTCCTAAACAATAGGTTGGCTCATTATAGATTTAGACTCCCAATTTTTTGCCCTTAAGACTTCAAAAATATATTCCACTACCTAACAACAACTGTTGCTGCTGAGGAAAAGTATGTTTCCAATCTTATTATTGTGAGATTACAGTTAACCTTTTAATTTTTCCCATCATTGGCTTTTAGGATTTCTCATTATACTTGATATTCTGTACTTACACGATTAAATGTTTAAGTGTGGAATTTCTCTATGTATCCATCAACCTCTATTATGTCTACTTCTTAGCCTCCCAATTGGCAATTTTGCAGGTGCTTTGCCCAGGCACTATGGGCTTGACCAGCACCAAACCAGCTTTTAAGTAATATGATGGTCTCAGATCCACACAGGTAGCATAAATTTGGGACATATGCCAGCACAAGATGCAGTCCTGGAGTCATGACCAAGCCACAGTAAGACTGTTTCCACCCCTTATTTGAGGCAGCAACTTGCTTCATGCTGCAACTCCTGTCTAGTCAGCAGTGATTTTATTTCTTCTTTAAAAGGAAGGGAAGCATGTTTCTAGCCCAAAACCTCACACAGGGGATTCAATTACTGGGTCCCCCACCCTGACCCATGGCTTATGAACTTGACCTTGTCCCCACAATGCTGCTAATGTGTCCATCAGCTCCAGGCCTCCCTCAGCAAGGTGACTTTGCCTCCTACTCACCACTTTTGGTTCCCTTTTTGTATCTAGGATTGGGGAGTCTCATTTTGTCTTTTAAGTGTGACCTTTTTTAAAATTTTTCAATGTTTCAAACACTATTTTTATAAATTTAGATTGAGAAGCATATTTTAGTGTGTTTGATTCCCCTCTCTTGTCCAGGAAATTTCTTGATACTTGGTGTCACCAAGGTTGGAAACCTGGAGTCACAAGCTTCTTCCCAGTCCTTCAGTCAATCAGTTATGAATCCCAATTTGTTTTATTCCTAAAGATCTCTCAATTTGACACCCTCTTCTCTCAGTCACCTTTATTACTGGTAAAGCCAATTTCTTAGTTTAAGACTACCAGCCTTCCTTACCTGAAAGCTTTCCTTTGAGTAATGATGGAGTTTGGATGTGTTGTCCCCTCCAAAACTCATGTGGAAATTTGATCTCCAATGTGGCAGTGTTGAAAACTGATTGAGTCATGGGGGCGGATCCCTCATGAATGGATTAATGCTCTCCCTGGGGGAGGAGGGGTAAGTAATGAGTGAGTTCTCGCTCTATTAGTTCCCACAAGAGCTGATTGTTTAAAGGACCCTGGCACCTCCCTCTCTCTCTCTTGCTTCCTCTCACCATGTGATCTGCTTGTACCCGCCGGCTGCCTGTCACTTTCCACCATGAGTAGAAGCAGCCTGAGGCCCGTGCCAGATGCAGATGTCCCAGAATCGTAAGCCAAATAAACCTCTCTCCTTTATAAATTACCCAGTCTCAGATATTCTGTTATAGCAACACAAAACGGACTAAAACAACTAACAAATATATGAGGTTCTGGGGTATATCTTAACAAGAAAGGTAGCATTCCTGTTCATCTCCTAACTGTTCTCCAGATTCCTTCCTATCCAATTTGTGCAATGAAACTGAATTGATATAAGTCTTTAAAATATTTTCTTTCTGATTATAAGAGTAATTTATTATTCAATAAATAATGAGGGTAGCCCTTTGGAAAAAAATAACTTGACTCCAATATCACAATATGTGCAAAAATAAACTCTTTTATAGTCTAGAAACTATAAAACCAAAAATATATATATATATAATTTTGAAATTATTCTTGTGTGGGAAGGTGTTTTCTAAATAAGATGCAATACCCAGAAGTCATAGAAGAAATCATCAGATCTCATTTTACATAAATCTTAAATTTTCTTAAAAGTCAAAATAAAGTTAAAAGACAATTGCCGAAGTGAAATTATCAAATATAAATTATTTAAATGACAAAGAATTAACATTCAAATTATACAAAAGGCTTCTACAAATGAATAAAATAAAGATAAAAGTACTTTTTAAATTTAATTTTATTTTTATATTTATTATTAATTTTTTATTTTAATTTATCAATATATGATGTAGTTGATAATTTTTTTTATTTTAACTTCTCAATATACATTGTAGTTGATTTTCATGACCCTTAAACCATTCCTCTTTCCCCCCTCCCTCTCTCCCCTCTCCCCCCATATCATATCTGCTCACTTATCTTAACGAGTTCAAAGAATTGAGGTTGTTGTGTCTTCTTCCCCCCGCCACCCTTTCTTTGTTTGTGTTTATTTATTTATTTATTTTTAGCTCCCACAAATAAGTGAGAATATGTGTTACTTCTCTTTCTGTGCCTGACTTGTTTCACTTAATATATATTTTTCTCTAAGTCAATCCATGTTTTTGTGAATGGCAGTATTTCATTCTTTTTATAGCAGAGTAGTACTCCATTGTGTAGATATACCACAGTTGCCTTATCCACTCATCTGATGATGGACATTTGGGCTGGTTCCAACTCTTGGTTATTGTAAATCAAAACCACTTTGAGGATACCATCTCACTCCAGTCAGGATGGCTAATATCCAAAAGACTGAGAATGATAAATGCTGGTGAGGTTGTGGAGAAAAAGGAACTCTCATACACTGTTGGTGGGACTGCAAAATGGTGCAGCCTTTATGGAAAATGGTATGGAGTTTCCTCAAACAATTACAGATAGATCCACCATATGACCCAGCTATCCCACTGTTGGAAATATACCCAGAGGATTGGAAATCATCAAGTCGAAGGGATACCTGTATTCCAATGTAGTTGATAATTTTTTAAATAGACAAAGGATAAGAAATGGAAATTTATAGAATAATAAACACAAATAGGCAATGTACATATAAAAAGATTTTCAGACTCATTAGTAATAAGGAAAATAAATATTTTTAAATTTAAGCTCAACAAATTTCAAATATTGAGGGGGCTTCTGGTCAAGACGGTAGAATAGACAGTCTCCAGCATCACTCTCCCACAAATCAACCAATTTACAACTATTAAAAAGCAAGGACAGCCAAGCTGGGGTCACTAGAGCTCAGGGGAAGAGGACAAGAGACCTACGGAGTGCAGGAAGGCAGGAGAAGCCATGATGAGAGAAAGAAAGAACTGCTCTGACCTTTTCGAGCCCCAGCTGCTTCAAGGCTGAAGCTAGCTGGTGAGTGCATGGAGCAGGAGCTGACAAAAGCCACAGCTGTGCCCTTCCCATGAAGTTGCTTGGAGGCCGCAGGGGAGAAGAGAGCCTTGGTGGCCCCCAGGCCAGCAAGACCACTAACAGGTTTCCCATGGACCCACATAGGAGCAAGGGGCCACAGACAACTGAGAAAAGGAGCCACTCAGCAGCCCATTGTAAGGGACCGGCACACTGCCCGCCCCATGGGAAGTGTTTGGAGTGCAGGTGGTATGGGAGATGGGCCCCCATGGGAACACTGGGGCACTGCATGGACAGCTTATCTGCCGCCCAATCAGTGCAGAACCACTCAGTGGAGACTGGTCAGGAATATAGAACTGAAAGGGGTGCAGTTTGCTGAAAAGACTCAGGCCCAGACCAGAGTTAACACACAACCCAGGTGTACCAGATCTCACAAGAGCTGAAAGTACCTATAAAATCAACCATTAAAACCTGAACTGCACAAAAAGCTTTCCCTAAGGAATCAGGGGGTGGGGAGGGAAACCTCCTGAGGGGACCAGGGAATTAGGGGGATAAAAAAACTTCCTGTGGGAAGCTCAAGTGCTGGTCCCCACAGGAAGTCCCCCCATTTTGGAAGTAAGCAAAGGACAACAAATTAGTTCCAGTGTAGAGTTTAAGTGGTGGGAACAGCAAATAATCCATCACAGAACTGGAAGAAAAAATAAAATACCCACAGACCAGAGGCAAAATTTGATATTAATTAGTAAAGGCCTCACATCACCAAAGAACACCTATAAAGCCTAGAAGGACCAGAATTCCCCTGGACTACCAAGCCAAGGAGAAGGGAGGGCTGGGAGCCTCAGCCATGACCCCTTCAATACTCGCAGCCAGTCCAGTGATGACCACCAAGCCACCACAGGTAGCACCCCAGGCTCTCCTGAACAGGGGCAGTGAAGGGTTGAAGTCCTTAGCCAGTCCCCGCCAACACCCACAACCAGCCCAGCAATGACCACAGAGCCACTGCAGGGAGAGCCCTGAGCTCTAGAGCTGGGGTGGTAGGAGGGCAAGGACTTCAGCCACACCCCGCTGACATCTGTATCCACCCCAGCAATGACCAAGACACCACTGGTAGCCCCCTGGTCTCTGCTGCAGGAATGAGGGGGGTGCCACAGGCCTCAACCACACCCCATCTCCTTCCTCCTTCCTCCATCCCATTTCCTTCCCCTTTCCCCTCCCCCCTCCCCAACAGCTCCACAACAGCATCACAGAATGTAAAGAATAATATTAATAAATAAATAAACTTTTAAAAAATGTATATTCAGGAAAAAAATAAAATGTTAATAATTTTATTCTTGGAGAAGTATAGTAGAAGAGTGAATCACTAAGACCTTTTAGAAGTTATTTTTGACAATGTTTTTAAAGATTTTTTTTAAAAGTTTAAATGCTACAATCTTTGATGTAACAATTTTACTTCTAGAAATACTTGCACATGTGCACAACAATGTATATACAAAATATCCTTGAAGTATTGCTTAAAATGGCAATTTTCTTCAAAGAGGGAGTGGTTAAAATAAATTAAATTATGTCCATTCTATGGAATACTATGAAACCACTATAAAGAATAAGATATACTCATATGTGGAAAGACTTCCCAAATATTATTAACATGAGAAATGTAAGTCACTAAACAAAAGCATAAAATGACTGTGTTTATGGGTTTTTTATTGAAACATAACTGATTATACATATTTGTGGGGTAGAGTTGACTATCAATACTGTACACAACGTGATGATCAGATCAGGATAATCAGCATATTCATCATCACAAAACGTAATCATTCTTTGTGAGCCCCCTTCACCCTCCCCTTTTCACCCCTCTAGTAACCACAGTTCTGTTCTCTCCTTCTGAAAGTTTAACATATTGTTGTGATTGTTCTTTCTTTGTTCTTTCTTTTTTAGCTCCCACTTAGGAGTAAGGACATGTGATATTTCTGTTTCTGTGCCTGGCCTATTTCACATAATATAACTTTCTCCAAGCTCATCCATGTTGCTAAGAATAGTAGAATTTCCTTCTTTTTTATGTCAGAGTAGTATTCAATTGTGTTTATATACCACATTTTCTTTATCCAGTCATCCAGTGATGGACATTTAGGTTGGTTCCATATCTTGGTTATTGTAAATACAGCTGGAATAAACATGGGAGTGCAGTTATCCCTTCAACATGATGATTTCCATCCCTTTGGGTACATACCCAGTAGTGGGATTGCTGGATTGTATGCTAGTTCTATCTATAGTTGTTTGAGAAATCTCCATACTGTTATGCATATCGGTTGCACTAATTTACAGTCCCACCCACAGTGTAGAAGTGTTACCCTTTCTCTGTATCCTCGCCAGCATTTGTTATTCTGTCTTTTTGATAATAGCCAGTCTAACTGGGGTGAGATGATATCTCAATGTG
>NW_007730046.1:72037-89759 GCF_000696425.1 Galeopterus variegatus
GCGCACTATCCAGTGCGCCACCAGGCCGGCCCTCCAAGAAGAGATTAAACACACACACACAGCTTGATTCTCTGTCAATGTGCACTTCATTTCTTTTTGGCCACACCTGCACACATGGATGATGATTATCAGTTCCAGTTACTTATGTGACAAAACAACATTGTGAAGTATCACTCAGTGTTTTTCATTCTCCATATTTCCTGCTCACCTCCTTGTGGTAGATTATATTTTCTGAAGACGGCCACACCAATATATATCCCACTCCACATGCTCACAAGGTGACATGGACAAGCCCCCTCATCCAGAGGTGGGATCAATATTTCCTCCCTTAAACACCCATGGATCTTTGTGATTGCCTCATCTGACACAAGGATACTGTGTGATTTATAGGTTTTGTCATAAAACACAGTATGGCTTCTGCCTCCTCTCTCTTTCTCTCTCTCTCTTTTTAAAGATGACTAGTAAGGGGATCTGAACCCTTGACTTGGTGTTGTCAGCACCACACTCTCCAAAGTGAGCAAACCGGCCAACCCTATATGGGATCTGAACCCATGGCCTTGTTGTTACCAGCACCACACTCTCCCAAGTGAGCCACAGGCCGGCCCCTTTAAGAAGAAATTTTTAAAAACGTGTTTTTTTTTTAGCTCCCACCAATGAGTGAGAACATGTGGTATTTCTTTTTCTCTGCCTGACTCGTTTCACTCACCTGTGACTGCTAATTTCCCATCAAGATGATTCTGTTTCTAACCAAAAAAGAAAAGGTAAAATCTTGACAGAAAAAAAAAATGCCCATTTTCCAATTATTGTGAAGACTCTCAGATGATTTAGGGTTAATATTACTATTTTTTACCTTTGTCCTAATTTTTACCATGAGGTTCTGCTAAAAATCTTTGTGGCTAGAATGTTGTAACCAGCAGTTTCTCTTTTAATCTTCCACTTGGTAAACCCAGTTAAAATTGTACAGTGATGATGTGTTCTGTTCTGGGAGACTGCTGTATCAGCGTATTCATTTTTAACCTTTATTTTCAATTATTTGCAGTTTGGGATTTAATCTCCAAAGTCAATTTAGGAGAATTCTTCTCTTTTAATAAAGAAAGCTAATTTACCTATTCTGCAGTTACCAGACAAGCTTATTTAAAAATAGGAACGCATTCATGTTATCCCTGAGTTGTGAAATGTGCTTTTTAAGCTTTCCTAATATGCTAATTATTAGGGCAAGAAATCTATTATTTTTCCATATTCTGTTAATTTTAATGTGCCCTTACAAACTATCTTATGATTCTCCCAGGCATAGAGTTTCAGAGTTGAAAGATTTTTACATCTTAGGATTTTATCTTATTAATATTCTCCTTTGCAATTCAAGTACCAAGAACTGGAAAAATCCCTGATTGTCCTGCAGCAATGACATTAAAGGCTCCTCATAACATACAGAACCAAAATTGTGCCATAATTTAGTGAAATTGAACACTGCTCTGTGACTGCTAATTTCCCATCAAGATGATTCTGTTTCTAACCAAAAAAGAACAGGTAAAATCTTGACAGAAAAAAAAAATGCCCATTTTCCAATTATTGTGAAGACTCTCAGATGATTTAGGGTTAATATTACTATTTTTTACCTTTGTCCTAATTTTTACCATGAGGTTCTGCTAAAAATCTTTGTGGCTAGAATGTTGTAACCAGCAGTTTCTCTTTTAATCTTCCACTTGGTAAACCCAGTTAAAATTGTACAGTGATGATGTGTTCTGTTCTGGGAGACTGCTGTATCAGCGTATTCATTTTTAACCTTTATTTTCAATTATTTGCAGTTTGGGATTTAATCTCCAAAGTCAATTTAGGAGAATTCTTCTCTTTTAATAAAGAAAGCTAATTTACCTATTCTGCAGTTACCAGACAAGCTTATTTAAAAATAGGAACGCATTCATGTTATCCCTGAGTTGTGAAATGTGCTTTTTAAGCTTTCCTAATATGCTAATTATTAGGGCAAGAAATCTATTATTTTTCCATATTCTGTTAATTTTAATGTGCCCTTACAATGATATCTGGACAATTAGACTACAGGTTTTCTGGATGAAGTGTGTTGTTCGTTTGTCTTGTTTTGGTTTCTTATAGCCATATAGAATAATTACATATCTCTTCTAAAGAAAGCACCACAGGCTTCATTAAAGGAGATGTGTGGTTGTTTACTTCCTAGTATTAGTAATTCATGTAATTTTTAACAGGCGTTACAACATGCAGTCATGTCTACTGTGCAAGTCTGACCTGTAAGATTGTCACTGGGATGGACTCGATCACCACCGGTAGGATGCAGTGTAAGCATCTCCCTTCTCCATCATGTCTTGCACACTATGAAATCCACATACTACTCATTCCTTTGGCTTAATGAGATCTCTTTTAAAATGCAAACGTATTAACTGCGGGTCATAATGTATTGTCACATCATGGCATGTGAACACTTAGGAATTAATATAAGAATTTAGTTAATGAGTTAAGTATCAAAGACGTGGGCTTTAAATAGTGAAATATGTAAGACAGGCATTAAAACAGAGGTAAAGAATTATACTTTTTAGCAATCCTTCCCAGTAGTATTTCATACATGCCACCGTTAGCATTTATTTAGCACTTGTTTACTTTTAGATAAGTGCCTCTACCTGGATTCCCTGGAGATTAGAGGCCAAGGCTTTATAGGAGGTGCCATCCCAGGGTAGCAACAGTGAGGAAAAAGGAGAGTGAGGCCAGAGGGAGGGCAGGCATAAACAGAGTGGCGTATCACAGAGCTGGCGACATCGTCCTAGAAAACAGTCAGTTGTTCCTTCACATGACTCTCCCTTCCAAACAGCTGTGTGGAATCACTGCACCTCAGGATAGTGTATGGTGAACAGGAAGGAATGATTTATCTGCCAGAGTCCTCGAACTCCTTTCATCATTGGTCACAGGTCACTCCACCAAGTGTCAACTCCCACACCCACTTCTGAGTTATGATAGCCATTCCCTTGTGGACGCTGCTGGAGAAGACAAATCCATAGTCAGTGAGCCAATGGTCCCTCTGAATGTCAGAAGTGGTGGGGGAGGTATAATGCCCCCAGGAGTTTAATCAAGTCAGATCCAAGCCAAGAAGCCAAGGTCCCTGCTCCATGGGACATGGTGAAGCCATGTGAGGTACAGATGGAGGTGGAAGGATTCAGTCTACAGCAGTGGTGGCCAGGTGGCCAGTGAACAACCATCTAAGGTCTGGCAGGCAGGTGAGGCAAAGCAAACCTGGAAACGCACATAAAATGGTTGGGTGGCAAAATTATTTCTATTATTCCAAATAGACTATGAGCTCCTTGACGGCAGAAATTCTGTTATTCATCTTCATATAAAAGAAGCTAAGGGTAGAGTAGAGCATACCCAGACTGAACTAAGCCTTGTTAAAGATACATTTGTGTAAGTGCCCATCTGGTCTGACCATTCAGGGCACTAGAATGTTGACTGTAATTGTCAAATGGGTGCATCCATCTCAAGTGTTTACCTATAGCAATTTTGGAATGGGATTATTTTATTTGAGTCATTATTTTTAAAAACAGAAAAAAAAAAGATTTAAAAAGAAGCGACCCTCCCAGTGATACTGTAGTAGTTATGAAACTAGGTCTGTTTGGAATCTAGCAGACTTAGTTATATACTGCGCAATCTCAAACAAATTTCCTTGCTAGATTTTGGGTTTCTTTTCTGAAAACTGGGGGTGATAATATTTATTGTACTATTAGGAAGAGTGTCAGATTGTGCTATGTCAACTTGGTTACGCTGGGGCCTGTGGTTTCCAGACACCTGTATCCTGTGTGATTCAAGTCTAGGATTGGCAAAGAGAGGAACTTGCATAAAATTTGGGAGGCAGAAGAGCAGCAGATGGGAGGGGAAGGACAGAAGGCCTTCTCTGCAGTCGGATCACAGTGATGGAGCAAGACAGAGGTACTTGCTGGATCCCAACTTTCCAACACTCCTCTCCGTGCCTAGCTTTACTGCTGATTCTGCTAATCAGTAGCAGCCACAAACCCACCACCAGATGCTTGGCTGCAAACCCACAGAGGCAACAGCTTCCCATTGTCCTGGCAGCTGGATGTATTTGTCTTCTTGGATTTCTCTGCAAGCTCTGAGTTATCAACCTGTGCCAGTGCTTTGGGAGAACTGGTAAATGACATCTCTGACCCTCCAACTCCCTCTTCCAGACTTTCACTTCCCTGGCTCCTTCCACAGTTATGTAATAAACGTGCTCTCCAGAAAAAGCCTGATTCGTAGCCTTTGCTGATTTCTGTGGTGTAAATGCTCCCACATTTCAAGCTACCAACATGAAGTCCCTGAACCGAGTTGGGGAGACAGAACATGAGTGCTCTCAGGAATCCCTGCGATCCATCTCCTAGGAACCACCAAGCCAGCTCCTAACACAGGGGTCTGCTTCCCTGACTGAACCCTGACTCCTGCAGGGAGACTAGGAGATGGCAGGTATACAGTGCCTGGCACACAGTAAGTGCTCAATAAATTAAAGTTATTGTGCCACAGAAACCAATCCTCATGTTATGTTTGGATTTGAATCTACCAAAGGCATGGGCTTACTTTACAACCTGCAAAGAAAAAAAAAAAAAAACAGGTTGAGAAATAAGATTTTCCAACTAATGCAAGAACAATTTTATATAGATTAACACAAAGCCTTCTTTACAGATTAAATAAACAAATTCCGTTTCCTTCAAAACAAATATAGTGTAAGTAAATAATAGAATCTTTTGTACATGTGGCAGTGGCAGGTTACATTGCATGAATATTAAACAGCAATTTTGTAGTTAACATTAAATGAATATTTCAGGAAAAAATTTATAGGTACTGAATCTGTCCAGAAGCTTCTAGCTCTTTTCCAATAAACTTAATAACAGACAAAGCTTGTGTAAATTTAAATTTAAATACTGTCCTTCCCCTCCCGCCTGTTCTCCTAACTGTGCTCTTTCTGGCTCTGCCACTGTGGTGATGGAATGTAAATATCCTTATCTCATCAGTGAAGCACTTTCAAAATTCAAAGCACTTGACACATAGGATTCCTTTTCTTCTTGGGCTTATCAAATTAGCAGTATGATTTATAGTTAATTTTAATTTTATCCAAGGAATTTAAGTTTATTATTTTTGTTTCCCCACCTGAGAATGACTAAACCAATGCTTACTTTGGAATTGACTGTAAACGGATTATTATACAGTTAACTCAGGCATGAAAACATACAGCAAACTATTCATTTCTCTTCACTTCAGAACTGGTGAAACTTTTAGCTAGATGTTGCTAAGAGAAACGTCTCTCCACAGATACTGCACAAATTCTCTTTTTTTCTTTGCCCCAGATCTACAACATTTGCTGATTCTCTTCTTTGCATTACAAAATTCTACATCTGACATCATGAGCTCTGCAAAGGATGCTTCTTTCTGTCAGGACATTCAGTTAATTGACAGAGAATTTTCAATTTCTCAGTCAACAATTATTCAGAATTTATCTTTAAGTCATCAGGCTTATTTCTGAGAAGATTTGGTTTTTTTTCTAAAATGCACACTCTCTACAAATAGCAGCTGCCTGTAGTAGACACTCAGAGGTGATTTTTCTTTCTTTGTTCTAATCTCTCTGTCACTTTGAGTGGCATTGTGCCAATGGGAATGACTTTATAAATCCTGGCTTGGGTGGGAAGGCACAAAGGAAGAAAACAACATCGAGGTTAATGATAACCCAAACAAAACATCCTATATGGTACAGGATTCACTACATTGACAGTATTTCTGGTATAAACCCATCAAAAAAATGAAGAAGCAGAAGTCATAACAGGCAAAAGAAACAGCAGGTGCAAAAGCATGGTGATGGAAGGAAAATACCGCAGTTCGGTGTCAGGAAATTAACCAAAGATAGAACTGTGATGGTAGACTTTGCAACGCCACAGGACATGGGGCCGTTTTCTGCCCTTGACCATGCATTGATGGAATCTCCACTGTCATCCTAGACTAAAAAAGGTTAAGTATGAGGAATGGAGAAGGTGAGGAATGAGATGAGGATACTAGTTCTTCATACTTTGCAAAAGAATGTCATCAAAATGGCTACTTCACACCACTATTTAAATAGGTCTTGTATATCAAGCTAAGGCTTTGGACTTTACCCAGCAGGAAAGTCCACTAGATGATCTTTAGCATAGATGTGATGTGAGGAAATTTAATTTGACAGCAAGACAAAGCTCTCCTGGGGACTATTGCCCAAACCCACACCAGAAGAGGCAGAGGCAGGCAGTGACAGGGACATGGGGAGAAGGGAAGGGCTTAATAAGAAACTCAATGTTCCCTGTAAGGTTTGGTGACTGTTTGTGAGGACTCAAGGGTGACTCCTCGGGGTTCAGCTTGGGAAACGGGTGGATTTCCACTTCAAAGGGAGAATAGAGAAGAAGGTAACATGGGGGTGAGGAAGAGGAGCAGCTTAGCTTTCGCCATATTGAGTTTGACATGTCTTGAGAATCCCTTGAGATCTACTGTATTTCTTCCCGTCCCCTAGAGAGTGGCATCTCTCTATCCTCAGTACTGTTCTGTACTCACATTTCCCACTCTTCCTGAGAGATCGTATTGACATTGAGGAATTTGCCTACCACCCATGCAGAAATAACTCCCAGATCTACATCTTCAGTTCTGATTTTTCTCCACGATTCCAGATCCTTAAATGTAGCTGCTTACAAAGCATCTTCCATTATCAGTCCCTGAGGCACCCCAGTTCCACGTTACCAAAATTTAATGCATCATCTCCCAACCCATATAGTCGCACCTGTTTCTCTTTCCATATTCTCTCCTTTCATCATGATCCACAGTCTCCTAAGCCTGAAACCTGGTTGTCGTCCTTGCCACTCATGCCCAGCCTTTAACTGGATGCCATATCTTCCATTCCTCTCTCCTCCTCTCCCCCTTGCCCCAGCCTTAGTTAAGCCTGAAACCTGGTTGTCGTCCTTGCCACTCATGCCCAGCATTTAACTGGATGCCATATCTTCCATTCCTCTCTCCTCCTCTCCCCCTTGCCCCAGCCTTAGTGTAGTCACTCCTGTGTTTCCTATACTTTTCCAACAGCCTCCTGCTGAGACCCTGTGCTTCTCACTTGGCCTTTTCCCCAGCTGTCTTCTGCTAGGCTGTCAGAAGGCTTTCTAAACTGCAAATCCAACCATGCTGCCACCTTGCTTGAAACACTTTTACAAACCCATATTCTCCAAGAGGATAAACCCCAACTTCTGGTCAAGGCACTGAGGTCTTTGACATTCAGGTTTTGTCCTCTCTCCACCTTCATTTCATGACCCTCCCCTCACACACCTGCTGTGGCTGCTTTGCTACTTCTCCCTACATGCCTGGGTGTTCTGCCCTCCCCCTGACCCTGTCCACCCAGGACTTACTCTTCATGATTCATTGAGGTCACCTTCCCTGATGTCTCCAGACGAAGCTTGGTGCTTCCTTATCTACAGCCCTGGAACCTCCAGTGCATCCAGCTATTCTTTCACTCCTCTCATTGGTAGACTTGTCTATTTATATTGTCCCCCTTCTAGGCTATAATCCCTTGGGATAATGACCATGTTCTTCTCCTCAACATTTGAGGTGGTGCTTAAGCACTGTAGTCCTTTAATAAATATCCACTGAATCAATAAATGAACAGATATAGAGAAGTCAAAGAAAGATTCACTCCTGTGCTTCTCCTGCAACCTGCCTGTGATTTCTCATTCTCTCTTCTTACGATACAACATTTACTTTCATGTAGAGCTTCCTGACAGGCAATGCATAAAGAGAAACAATAGAGGATATGGTGTTTGTTGCCTGAAAAAAGCAAAACTTTCATTTCTTCAATCGAAACAAACTTTTTTCCAATAATAAATTTTAACAGGAATTCATCACATGAGTTCTTGCACACAGAACATTGAACAACATAATGGGAAGTATCTTTAAGCAGTTTTTACAGAAGCTACAGAAATATTCTTCACTTCACTGTTTCTAGTATAATGCTTTATGGAAAAGAAAAAAAAGATAAAGACCCAGCACTAAAATATGATTCATGAAAGAGTTTTCACTGAGAAAGGCTAAGCTAATGAGCATTACTTTTAGAGCTTTCTGGTGTTCAAGAACACAGCTTAGCAGACGTGGAAAAGAGACTGCAGCCTATAAACTGTATTTCTCAAATATCAATTGCCTCAGCCAGGCTTTGATAGGAGCTAAATGACAGGCCAAAATTGGATTCTCTGACGAGAGCCTAGAAAACTCCCACTCATTCAAGGGTAGCTATTTGTAGCTAAACTCTTGCCAGACTGAGAGGAGAATTTGGCCCAGTGAATAAAAATACGGAAAATAAATGCTCAGAAAGCATAGGAGGAGGAGAGTTCTGGATTCACCATCCAACCACACCGTTTGGTTTTATTGCATTGCTTAGAGTCATTTAAGACAAAAAAATTACCATCATTGGCCCACAAGCACACCAAGACATGAGAAAATTCATCTTACTATAGCTTTATGTCAAATAGCACTATTTACTTTTCCCCCAGCCTTCACCTACAAAGACAAATACGAATTCATCAAGCATTAAACCACCAAAAATGAGACTTGGGGGTAAATTCTCGAAGGAAGATTAAGATATCTAAATGACTAACAATACTTTAGAACATTAAACACAATAGAAGATGTCATTTTAGTCATTGCCCTGCTTACAAGTAGGAAGCAGAACAACAGGTAACAGTTCAAATCAGACAGGCACAGACAGAGCAGTACAGACACAGACTTCGTTGGCTCTGGTTCCGTCACTTATAACAAAAAAATCTCAGTGTGGCAGTTGAAATTCAGTTACAAAAATAATCATTAAAGAAATCATCAGAACCCAAGAAAGACTTTTACGATGATTTTTTAAAAAAAGCAAAACCGAAATGCTGCAATAATTATTTCCACATCTAAATCTGCTAAATATTGAGACTCCTGATATAAAGAAAATGAAAGAACAACTTCTAAAATAAAGCTACTAGAAAAAGATCAGCAAAGCAGTTTTCTAGAGTAAAGTAAGTAGATGTTACTTCAGTATATTGATTGATATATAAACCAAACATATTGACTTATGTGTAATTAACAAAAGTTTAATTAATCTGCTGATTGAAAATGTCATCAATCTTATTCAAGTGAATTTTAATTCAAAGATGGTATCATTTTGAGTATTATGCTCAAGTAATTTCATTTAATTAATCATAAAACTTGTTCTCACATATGCTTTAGCCTCAATAAATCATAAAATAGCTGACAAATTTCCTTTCTAGAAGAAAATTAAAGATATCAGTTTGAGGCACTTTATGTTATATTATTGCTTGATGTGTTCTGAAATGAGAATTAAATGTTTCAAAAGATATCTTCTTTCCTTATCTCTCTGCATATAGAATGACAGTTCTTTTGTGAGCATTTCTATATCCATGAATAAAATTCTCCCAATTATTTTTTTAAAAAGGTTGTGTTTTTTCAGGCTTGAGGAATATCTAGGTTTGTTTTTCTGAAAACTTGGCAAGTTCTTTTGTGAGCATTTCTATATCCATGAATAAAATTCTCCCAATTATTTTTTTAAAAAAGGTTGTGTTTTTTCAGGCTTGAGGAATATCTAGGTTTGTTTTTCTGAAAACTTGGCAGAAAAACAGGAACCAACTACTGGATAATCATTCAAATGACAAGTCTTCATTAGGTTGAATTACTGAAATGAAACTATTTTAGTAATTGTCATTCTTCTCTCATCCTATATTGAAAACTAAAATGAACAAAATTCACTTTGAGTCCAAAAAGCAGATCCCCCAAAGCCAATTAATGTTCCCAAGCTAGTAGGATACTAATTAGCAATTATTTCTGCCCAGTGATGCCCAGGCACCCTGGGCTGCTAAATATTCCCCTTGTCTAGGTGAGTATTTTATTTCCTAAACTACCAGAGTATACTCATTGAATAGTGATAGTTCTTTCTAGGGTATTTTATAGAATATGTGTCTTTACTGTACTAAATATCCTCCTTCCTCATCCCTGAGAAAGATAAATTGTGTGCAGATAAGGAAAAACCAAAACAGATACAGGGTTAAGATGGAGATGTTCGATAAATGGTACTAAGTTATAATTGAACAGCCTGAGAAGGGTGAAAAGCAGTAAGAAGGAGGCAGATGAGTGGGAAAAAGAGACGGTGTTTAGGAAGAGATGTGAGGAAGAAGCCGACAGAGAATGGAGCACAATTACCCTTTTCCTGCCTCCCTTTTCCCTCCATTGTGAATCAATCTGCAGTTCGTATAGTGAGACCTAATTAAACCAAAACTCACTTTCCAGGAACCCCTCTTTGATCCTGTGTCTTTAGTAATCAAAATGCCATGAGAGCATCCGAGATGTGAAGAAAGGCAAATCCAATTTTAAAGAAATTGTAGTGTATTTTCAGGATGCTTGGACTGGTATCATAACTCTCATTTCCTGGAAGCACAATTTTCCTAAAATAAATAAAGAAATCTAATGATTTTTTCTCCTCCAAAGGAAAAGCTTCAAACATGAGGTGGTATAAAAATATCCTTTTCATTCGTAGGCTACAAAGCCCCTTAAATCAGTACATGAAAGTTAAAGAAGAATCACTGGTAAACAACGGCCCTCATGGCCAGCACATTGTTCTGGGGAAAATTCCATGATTTTGACCTGTATTGAATTACATTTAACAAGTGTTTATTGAGCACCCTTTACATTCAAAATAGTGTGCTATGACTCACAGGGAAGTTACATCTAAAATAGACCAAGGCTTCAAAAATTTTACTATTTGGAAGAATGAGAATGGAGAATAAAGGAAGACAAGTAGGCACATTAACAAATGACTCCAACAATGGCGAAACAATGTGGGGGCCATAAAAAGATACAAACAAAATGAGACGAGATGTCAAGAAGGGAGAGATAATACCTGGTTTCTTTGGAGTGATTCATTTGTTCATTCAAAAATTATGCCATGCGCTCTGCCCACAGGCTGTATTCTGTGCCAAGACCAACAGGCAGTGGTGAACAAAACAAGCAAAAGGGGAAGATAATAAAGGACTAGCTGGAATGGAAGGCATTTTTCCCTTTCAGTGGCTTATAACCTATCTTTTTCCGCGCGTTCACTAACACGTGAAAGTGTCAGACTTTATTTTTTGATAATCAGAAAGGAAAAACATGTTCTCTGTTTTAATTTGCATTTTCCAAATAACTAGTAAAAGGGAGGACTTTTCATATTTGTTATATGTATTGTTTATTCATATCTCTACTGCAATTTGCTTTCTATATCCTCTGAGATTTTTTTTTCTATATTCTGTTTGTCTTTTTCTTATTCATTTGTAGGGAATTTTTTTTGTCTATTCTAGGTACCGATCCTTTATCATATGCATAGAAAATATCTTCTCCCAGTCCATATTTTGCTTTTAAACCTGTTTATGGAGCACTTTGCCTTGATGGAGTCAAATTTATCTACCATTTACTTAATGGATTATGCTTTTTGATCTTCTTAAAGAATCCCTTACTTAGTGCAAGTTCACATTTTTAAATATTTTCAACATGTTTTTCCTGGTAGTTTCAGAGTTTCATTTTTCACATTTTTGTCTGGAATTTGTGTATGGTGTGAAGTAATAATCTATTTTCCATTTGTTTTCCTTGCAGAAAGTAATCTGTCTCAACACCACGTATTTTATATCTTTCCCCCAACTGATTTTGATGTCACTTCAGTACCAAACCAAGTTCCATGTCTAAGTCAGTCTCTGGGGTCTATATCCTATTCTACTGATTTACTTATAAATTCCTCTATCAACCACATGTTGTTTTCAATATAGTAGCTTTGCAGTAAATATCTGCCAAAAAGGATACCCCTTATTGTTCATCTTTTCCAAAATTGTCTTAGCTTATCATGAATCTTTTTTATTTATATGAATTTTAAGAACACTTTGCAAGGTACCAGAAACATTCCATTGAGATTTTGATTGGGATTGCAATTGCACTGCATTTATAAGTAAATTTGGAGATAATTTTCATATTTAGTGTCTAGACTTCCCCTCCATGAATGTGATATATATCTCATTTATTTAGATCTTCTCTCATTCCATCAATAATATTTAATAATTTTCTTTTTTCATAAGACCTTGCATGTTTTTATTATGTTTTTTTCTCAGGTGTGTTTTAGTTTTTCTCAGGTGTTTTTTAATTTTTATTAATTTTGTAAAGGCATTTTGTTTCATATTATTTTTATATTATTGTAATTTATCAATTTCCATGTAACTCTCAATTTTGCTTTAATTGGGGGCTATATAGTTATATACTTTGTAAATTGTTCCTTGTATTTGTATGAAATTTTTCTCTGTGTATTCTCTAAATTTATTTACTTTAAATTCTATTTTGCCTGACATTAATATTGCTATGCTAGCTTTCTTTTTAGTTAGTAATTGTCTGGTATGCTTTTTTCTTCATTTAATTTTAAGCTTTCCATGCTCTTTTATTTTAGAAACATTTCTTCTAAAGCATACATTCACCCATTGGTGAATTGCTGTTTGTTTATTTGTTTGTTTTTTTTAACTCCTAAGAATCCTGCTTTTTAATAAGTGAGTTTAATCTCTTTTTGTTTTGATTACTAAAATAAATGCTGTAACGATTAGAATGTTTTCAGTTTCAGGTAATATAGTGGATTGAATTATGTCCCTCCCAAATTCACTGAAGTTTGAATCGTGTTCCCCAAGTCTTATGTGTTAGAAACTTAGCCTCCACTGTGACTGTTAAGAGGGTGGGAAATCCTATTATGGTAATTGAAGGGTGGAGCCATAAGGAAGTGATTGGATTGTAGGACTGTGTAGTAGTGAATGGATTAAAAATGGTGGTCAGGGGCATGGTTCTGAGGGCTTTAAAAGAAGAGAGGAGAGTTTGTCTCTCTCTTGCTCTCCCTCTGCTCTCTCTGCTTCCATCATCTTGCAATGTAAGACCCTTGAGTCACTGTCACCACCACCAGATGGACTTCAGACTTCCCAGCCTCAGAAACTGTAAGCAATAAATTTTGTTTTCTTATAAATCACCCAGGTTCATGTATTTGTTATAAGCAACAGAAACAGTCTAATACAGGTAATAAATTATCTCAAATGATACCTCCTTTAACAATAAGGAGATCCATTCTCTTTCATAACTAGAAGCCTAGAGGTAGGGCACTTCCAGGTGCAGTATGATCAATGACTCAGTGATGTCATCAAGGAACCAGGAGTTATCACTCCTCTACTTTTCCACCCTCCGTTTCATCCAAGGCCATGTTCCCTCATGGCTGCAAGAAGGCTGCCAGAGTCAAGAGGAGATACATGCTTCCAGCAAGAGGGAGAAAAAATATCTCCCCTAACAGGCAGGATAAATTATTCCTTCAGTTGGATTAGATCAATTTAGGACACATGCACCCCCTCAACTTTCCCACACACAGAGTCACCAGGACAATGTCACTGTCTGCTTGGCCTGGACTCATCATGTGTAATAAAACCGATGTCAATATGTAGTGTCTCATAGAACCTCAGTGTCTCTACTATTATGACTTATTTCTGCCATCATTTCTGGAATTTTCTATTTGCTGTACTTTCACTCTACTTTATTTATTCTTTTGTCCTGGTTGCTTTTGATTAATCACATTTTCTTCATTTTATTTATTATCTTTCACCCATTTAAAGTTATAGAGTCTATGTTAGTTCTTTTAGTAACTATTCCAACATTTTTCATATATATATGTGTATAGAAAGAGAGAGAGAGAGAATTAACTTTAAATTTTTCTATGATAGGCTAAGTTAAAACATACATCTGTCTTCCTTCCAAACTAAATTAGGACTTCCGTATACTTTAATACCCTTCAGAATTCCCCCTCCCAACTCGCCTGCTATTGTGCTACTGTATTTTGTTTGTTTCAATATTTTGGTTCCATCTTGTTTTAAGCACATATTATGAACAATTTTGTTGTTATTCTCATTGATTTTAATGTCAATTTTTATTTAGATTTACCACCATAATTTATTTATTTCCTTTGCTTTTTGCATCGGACTTCTTCCTTCTGAGTACTTTCTTATTCACACCAAAGTTTATCATTCAGTAATCTGTTTATTGACTGTAATCCATTAGTGTTACTGTAGATAGTAAACTTTCTAAATTCTATTAGGCCTAAAATGTCTTTATCTTACCTTTACTCTTCAATTTAATTTTTCAAATAGATAAAACAAACACATGACCCATATTCAATAACATAAAATATTCTCACTCCTAAACAATAGGTTGGCTCATTATAGATTTAGACTCCCAATTTTTTGCCCTTAAGACTTCAAAAATATATTCCACTACCTAACAACAACTGTTGCTGCTGAGGAAAAGTATGTTTCCAATCTTATTATTGTGAGATTACAGTTAACCTTTTAATTTTTCCCATCATTGGCTTTTAGGATTTCTCATTATACTTGATATTCTGTACTTGCACTATTAAATGTTTAAGTGTGGAATTTCTCTATGTATCCATCTACCTCTATTATGTCTACTTCTTAGCCTCCCAATTGGCAATTTTGCAGTTGCTTTGCCCAGGCACTATGGGCTTGACCAGCACCAAACCAGCTTTTAAGTAATATGATGGTCTCAGAGCCCTTGCTCCACACAGGTAGCATAAATTTGGGACATATGCCAGCACAAGATGCAGTCCTGGAGTCCTGACCAAGCCACAGTAAGACTGTTTCCACCCCTTATTTGAGGCAGCAACTTGCTTCATGCTGCAACTCCTGTCTAGTCAGCAGTGATTTTATTTCTTCTTTAAAAGGAAGGGAAGCATGTTTCTAGCCCAAAACCTCACACAGGGGATTCAATTACTGGGTCCCCCACCCTGACCCATGGCTTATGAACTTGACCTTGTCCCCACAATGCTGCTAATGTGTCCATCAGCTCCAGGCCTCCCTCAGCAAGGTGACTTTGCCTCCTACTCACCACTTTTGGTTCCCTTTTTGTATCTAGGATTGGGGAGTCTCATTTTGTCTTTTAAGTGTGACCTTTTTTAAAATTTTTCAATGTTTCAAACACTATTTTTATAAATTTAGATTGAGAAGCATATTTTAGTGTGTTTGATTCCCCTCTCTTGTCCAGGAAATTTCTTGATACTTGGTGTCACCAAGGTTGGAAACCTGGAGTCACAAGCTTCTTCCCAGTCCTTCAGTCAATCAGTTATGAATCCCAATTTGTTTTATTCCTAAAGATCTCTCAATTTGACACCCTCTTCTCTCAGTCACCTTTATTACTGGTAAAGCCAATTTCTTAGTTTAAGACTACCAGCCTTCCTTACCTGAAAGCTTTCCTTTGAGTAATGATGGAGTTTGGATGTGTTGTCCCCTCCAAAACTCATGTGGAAATTTGATCTCCAATGTGGCAGTGTTGGAAACTGATTGAGTCATGGGGGCGGATCCCTCATGAATGGATTAATGCTCTCCCTGGGGGAGGAGGGGTAAGTAATGAGTGAGTTCTCGCTCTATTAGTTCCCACAAGAGCTGATTGTTTAAAGGACCCTGGCACCTCCCCTCTCTCTCTCTTGCTTCCTCTCACCATGTGATCTGCTTGTACCCGCCGGCTGCCTGTCACTTTCCACCATGAGTAGAAGCAGCCTGAGGCCCGTGCCAGATGCAGATGTCCCAGAATCGTAAGCCAAATAAACCTCTCTCCTTTATAAATTACCCAGTCTCAGATATTCTGTTATAGCAACACAAAACGGACTAAAACAACTAACAAATATATGAGGTTCTGGGGTATATCTTAACAAGAAAGGTAGCATTCCTGTTCATCTCCTAACTGTTCTCCAGATTCCTTCCTATCCAATTTGTGCAATGAAACTGAATTGATATAAGTCTTTAAAATATTTTCTTTCTGATTATAAGAGTAATTTATTATTCAATAAATAATGAGGGTAGCCCTTTGGAAAAAAATAACTTGACTCCAATATCACAATATGTGCAAAAATAAACTCTTTTATAGTCTAGAAACTATAAAACCAAAAATATATATATATAATTTTGAAATTATTCTTGTGTGGGAAGGTGTTTTCTAAATAAGATGCAATACCCAGAAGTCATAGAAGAAATCATCAGATCTCATTTTACATAAATCTTAAATTTTCTTAAAAGTCAAAATAAAGTTAAAAGACAATTGCCGAAGTGAAATTATCAAATATAAATTATTTAAATGACAAAGAATTAACATTCAAATTATACAAAAGGCTTCTACAAATGAATAAAATAAAGATAAAAGTACTTTTTAAATTTAATTTTATTTTTATATTTATTATTAATTTTTTATTTTAATTTATCAATATATGATGTAGTTGATAATTTTTTTTATTTTAACTTCTCAATATACATTGTAGTTGATTTTCATGACCCTTAAACCATTCCTCTTTCCCCCCTCCCTCTCTCCCCTCTCCCCCCATATCATATCTGCTCACTTATCTTAACGAGTTCAAAGAATTGAGGTTGTTGTGTCTTCTTCCCCCCGCCACCCTTTCTTTGTTTGTGTTTATTTATTTATTTATTTTTAGCTCCCACAAATAAGTGAGAATATGTGTTACTTCTCTTTCTGTGCCTGACTTGTTTCACTTAATATATATTTTTCTCTAAGTCAATCCATGTTTTTGTGAATGGCAGTATTTCATTCTTTTTATAGCAGAGTAGTACTCCATTGTGTAGATATACCACAGTTGCCTTATCCACTCATCTGATGATGGACATTTGGGCTGGTTCCAACTCTTGGTTATTGTAAATCAAAACCACTTTGAGGATACCATCTCACTCCAGTCAGGATGGCTAATATCCAAAAGACTGAGAATGATAAATGCTGGTGAGGTTGTGGAGAAAAAGGAACTCTCATACACTGTTGGTGGGACTGCAAAATGGTGCAGCCTTTATGGAAAATGGTATGGAGTTTCCTCAAACAATTACAGATAGATCCACCATATGACCCAGCTATCCCACTGTTGGAAATATACCCAGAGGATTGGAAATCATCAAGTCGAAGGGATACCTGTATTCCAATGTAGTTGATAATTTTTTAAATAGACAAAGGATAAGAAATGGAAATTTATAGAATAATAAACACAAATAGGCAATGTACATATAAAAAGATTTTCAGACTCATTAGTAATAAGGAAAATAAATATTTTTAAATTTAAGCTCAACAAATTTCAAATATTGAGGGGGCTTCTGGTCAAGACGGTAGAATAGACAGTCTCCAGCATCACTCTCCCACAAATCAACCAATTTACAACTATTAAAAAGCAAGGACAGCCAAGCTGGGGTCACTAGAGCTCAGGGGAAGAGGACAAGAGACCTACGGAGTGCAGGAAGGCAGGAGAAGCCATGATGAGAGAAAGAAAGAACTGCTCTGACCTTTTCGAGCCCCAGCTGCTTCAAGGCTGAAGCTAGCTGGTGAGTGCATGGAGCAGGAGCTGACAAAAGCCACAGCTGTGCCCTTCCCATGAAGTTGCTTGGAGGCCGCAGGGGAGAAGAGAGCCTTGGTGGCCCCCAGGCCAGCAAGACCACTAACAGGTTTCCCATGGACCCACATAGGAGCAAGGGGCCACAGACAACTGAGAAAAGGAGCCACTCAGCAGCCCATTGTAAGGGACCGGCACACTGCCCGCCCCATGGGAAGTGTTTGGAGTGCAGGTGGTATGGGAGAT